>NC_056732.1:876288093-876440593 GCF_019279795.1 Protopterus annectens
AGGAAGGTGTATCAAAGAGCATGTGTATGTTTCGTGTTCAAGGGGCCTATGATTTGAAAACAGCCCAAAGTTAATCTTTCTGCCACTGGCAAAATGTGTTTTCTTTGAATGTGGGTTTCAATGCTGTTTAATGTGAGTTTCAAGGGCAGAGATGTTTTAATGCTAAGTCTATTTTCATTGTGAGACTGCATTGCTTTGTTTAGCAGATATCTATTAGGGTTTGTGTTGTAAAATGCAAAATAAAACTTTCAAATGAAATCCAAATCATCACAGAAGTAAAGCAATATGCACGTTACAATGTTTATGGTAAATGGGGCAAAATAACCAAGGGATGGGACATTGGAATGGCTGCAGGGGGGAGGATCCATTCAACCATGATTTTGTGAGGGGGGAGAGAGCAGCAAATTCAGACAGTCCCAGCTGAACTATACTGCTCAACTGTCCAGATTTTTGCAGAATTAATAGATTTGTGCTTTTTATTTTTGGTTTGTTCCTCATAAAATTTGTGGTTTTCTAGCAAATCATTTAGGAATGAAGTCACTAAACAATGACAGACATTGAGTTTCAGACATTATAACCTTCAGAAAAATGCATGCTCTCCAAAGCTAAGAATACAGCATCCATGGGACCAAATGACAAGACCTGTTATTCTGTCAACTGTCTTAAGTTTATACAAGAACAATTTGTACGGTTTGTATATTCCCGCAATATATTTGGCCATGTCAAGATTTCCTGCATTAAGAGGTTGAGAGGTACATGCAAATAAATCACTTTATAGAATTAGGAATATCCAAACCTCTCAACTGTCCCCAATTTTCGCTCAAAATGTTACACTCCTAATGCAAGACCTACTACTATTGTATTATCTTTCTAAGTTTATAAGAGCAATATTTAAAAATTGTCCTTATTTTTTGGCCTGTGTCCCACTTCTGTGTATGGCTTTGTCCAGATTTCTTGCTCTGAGGTTAAGAACTATGTCAAGAATCTAAACGGCAATGCTCAGATCTGCTCTGAGCTACATCAGAATGGCATTAAATATACTGATCACAAGGATATTGCCAATATCCTGGCAGATTGATTCAGTGCCAACTACACCACCCTCTCACCCCCTAAATGGCCCATCTTAATACTGGAAGATTGCCAAATTCTGGTAATAATGGCCAGACAGGTAAAAAACACATTCTCCAAAGCTAAGAATACAGCATGCTTGGGACCAAATGACAACCCGGGGTATGTACTACATAAACTACAAAATGAACTGGCACCTCACCTAAGTGTCATGTTTAATCATAGCTTCACCTCAGGTTTCATGCCCACTGAGGGGCACACAGCTTCAGTTATCCCACTCCACAAGGGGGATCCACCTTGGATCCCAGGAACTACCACCCCATCAGTCTGACGAGGCTGATCTGCAAGGCCATGGAACGTATTATCATGGAACTTATAAACAAAGACATTGGCAACCTTATAACACTGGACTCCACCCAGTTTGTGTTCGTGAAGGGACAATCTTGTCTCCTGAACCTGAGTGACTTCTTCAAATTAGGCTCCAGTGCCATGGACAAGGGTAAGGCAGTCCACACAGCCTATCTGGACCTCGCCAAGGCCTTTGACACCATCCCCCACTCTGAAATCACAGATAAACTTACTAAGCTGGGCACTAATCCCTACGTCACTCGATGGGTTGCCAACTGGCTTACTGACATAACCCACACTATAAAAGTAGCTGACTCCAAATCCAGCTCCAGACAAGTGACAAGTGGAGTACCTCAGGATTCAGTCCTGGGACCTCTCTTGTTTGGCATCTACTTCTCTGAAGTACAGGCCAACACTAAGGGAATCTGGTTAACAAAGTTTGCAGATGACTGAAAACTGGGAGCCATTATTGAATCCTCAAATTATGTCGATACTCTACAAAAGGGCCTTACAGAAACAGATGCTTGGTGCCAGAGCCATGAGCTCAAGCTCAATGCCAATAAATTTATAGTTATTCCCTTTGGGAAAAAACGTGTACCCATGAATTACCACATAGGTGGCAGTACACTAAACACAGTAAGTGTGATAAGAGACTTAGGGACACAGGTGGACAGTGGTCTCACCTTCAATAACCACATCGCCACAACAGTCAGGAAATCCTTCTATGTCGCACACCTCATCACTAAGGGCTTTTCATCCAAAAAAAAAGGAGATCATTGTCCCACTGTACTCATCCCTCATTAGACCCATTATAGAATACAATGCCCCATTTGGTATGTACCTCTCAAGACATCTGCAACAAATGGAAAGGCCACAGAAATACCTCACTAAAAAAATCATAGGCCTAAAGCAGATGCCCTATACTGACCACCTTAAAAAACTCCAGCTATACTCTGTTGCATATCGTCTACTCCGAGATGATCTCTGCTTAACATACAAAGCCATGTCAAACCCAGAGCTGTTGGACATGCTACACTTAAAGAAATCCCAATCCCTCAGAGCAACACGCTCCAGGGATCTAAATCTTGTCATCACAATAAACAAAACATGCTGGAGGGATAGGTTCCTGACCCAGAGACTCCCAAGACTCTGGAATAGTCTGCCCATACATGCCAATCAGAGCACCTCTTTGGCCCTCTTCAAAAGGAACATTGATGAATGGATGGAAGAAAGGACATTCACCCCAGGGATCATGTCAGTCGCTCTGTAGACAGGGGTCCAGGGAAGTAAATAGTGTGGGAAAAAAAAGCCAGGGAATTGTTATGGCTAGGCTTGTATAAGTCCAAAACCTCCTCCTGCACGAACGGCTGGTGTACGGCTCAAAAAAACAAACCAAAGTTAAAAAAGAAAAGCCAGCACTAAACTCATTGAATCAGGCAATCTTCATTTAATGTCCAAATTCAAGACAGAAGCATAACATAACCGTACACCAACATGGTTGTACCAGTTTCGGTAAATCCTTCATCAGCAACCAAACATGATGTACAAAATAAAGACAAAAACTAACTTCCTGTCTTGCAACTTATATAAACTTCATATAGGAAGCATGGAGTGCCCTCTGGTGCATCAATAAAATAGTGCACTAGTTCAAAAATACATGAAATGTGTTACAAATGAACCCAGTTGTCCCAGTTTTATAAATGAGTATATAAACCCAAATATAACAACAAAACTATAACAACAACTATATGAATTGGATGCCTCAAAAATGATCATTCAAGCCAGGGGAAAATAAAGCCCCTAGTTTGATGATCCGCATTTTCTCTTTATAAGTGAGCTTATCATGTAGAACATGGGATTGTACATGTCTGTCGTTCATGTGATCAATGACCATAAAACAAAAATTGTCCATAGGGTGTTTAGAAATGTGTCTATATAATGAACTGGACCCCTTTTTGTTTTTAATATCACTAAGATGTTCCCCTATCCTAACTTTAAAAGGACGGGAAGTTTGTCCAACATAGAAAGCTCGACAATTGCACTGGGCCAAATAAATCACCCAAGATGTACTGCAATTGGCAAAACATAATATACCATAAACTTGTGGACAATTTTGTGAAGAAAAAGTCCAACATTTCAACACCCTGGGGCAGTAGGTACAATGACCACATGGATAGCATCCAAAAACACGGCCTGTAAAAAGGTGAGCTTGAGTAATGGAATATGTATCTCTGTAATAAACCTTCTTGTAATGACTAAAGAGAGAGCCCAAAGACCGCCCTTTCCAAAATGAGTAATGACAGCGATCCCCTACATATTTCTCTAAGACATTATCCGATTTCAACAGATACCAATACTTACGGATAATGTTCATGAATCCAACTGTATTCCTCCCATAAGATGTAACCAATCTAAACAAATCAGACTTGACATGATCCCGATTTTGATAGAATAAGAAATCAGTTCTATCTTGCTGATTTGCAAAACAATTGGCCCTCGTGATGCCACCTCCTACATAACCCCTACTTTTAAACCTGGTGATAAGATCCCTCCTGTGATGGTCGTATGTGGAGGAACTGGAACAAATCCTTCTAACACGAAGGAATTGGGACTTGGAGATGTTCTTGATGACATGCTGGGGGGGGGGGACTAGTGGCATGTAATAAGGTATTGAATTGAGGACATTTTCTAAATATCTCACTTTCAAGAGTTTTGGTGTCCGTTCTTTTTACCAAAACATCCAAAAACTTAATTTCAGATCTAGAAAATGTCAACTTAAACTCAATCCCCCATATATTGCCATTTAGATACTCAAGGAATTCAAAAAGGAATTCCTCACTAGCTCTCCACACCATCCAGCAGTCATCAAGATACCTCCTCCAAATATCCATCTCTTTAATATAGATATTGTAACTGATGTCATAAATTACCTGGTCCTCCACATACGCCACAAATAAGTCTGCATAAATGGGGGCAAAACAAGCCCCCATAGCAGTGCCCTGTGTCTGCCAAAAACATCTGTCCTTAAAAAAGAACACATTGTGAATCAGGACCATTTCAGTCATGCATGCCAAGAAGGTATTAAAACCAGGCTTATAGATATTAACCTTATCCAGTCAATATTGCAGGGCCAAAAGTTCTGCCCAATGGGGAATACTGGTATATAGGGAGGTGACATCCAAGGTGCATAAAATCCAATGGGACTCTAGTTGGGTCTCAGAGATAATGGATAGGAACTGTGTAGTATCTTGAATTCTAGAACGTATATGTGCCAAAAGTGGTTTGAGATATATTGTGAGGAATTCAGAAAGAGGTTCCGTAAGGGAACCCCTGCCTGATACAATCGGTCTCCCAGGCGGCCTTTTGCAGGGCCAAAATCCTGCCCAATGGAGAATACTGGTATATAGGGAGGTGACATCCAAGGTGCATAAAATCCAATGGGACTCTAGTTGGGTCTCAGAGATAATGGACAGGTACTGTGTAGTATCTTGAATTCTAGAGCGTATATGTGCCAAAAGTGGTTTTAGATATATTGTGAGGAATTCAGAAAGGGGTTCCGTAAGGGAACCCCTGCCTGATACAATCGGTCTCCCAGGTGGCCTTGTAGGGTCTTTGTGGATCTTCGGGAGAAAATAGATATATTGCCTGCTAGGAAAATCAACCTTGAGTTGATGACACACTTCATCATTAATAATGCCCTCCTCTGTAGCCAAATCCAAAAACTTGTCGACATCCTTTTTAAATTGCAAAGTGGGATCCGCCTGCATTTCCTGATAATGATTATGGTTAGATAACTGACGATCAGCTTCAGCTTCATAGTCCCCCAGATCCTGGACCACCACTGCTCCACCCTTGTCTGCTGAAAGAACAACAATGTCTTTGCTGTTAATCAGTTTCTCCAAACACATTCTCTGATTTTTGTTCAGATTATCTTTAAGCTTGTCCTGTTTATGTAAATACAAATGTAAATCCTTGAGGACAGCATTTTGAAATGTTTGGACAATGGGTTGCATAGGTGGCCTGAACCTGGAGGCATGGAAGCAAAATTCCCTAACCTCAGAGGCATTAGTCCCATGAAAAAAGCATCTCAAATTCAAATTTCGACAAAAATTTAACCATATCTTCAGCAAAATGATGTTCATGGACAAAAAACCCAGGGACAAAACTTAGCCCTTTATTCGATATATCAACTTGTTGGTCATCCGATACCACTGAGGAAATATTATGCACATTATTAGCATTGGATACTAAATCCTGGTCATCTGTTGAAGGATGTCCCCCAGCCCATCTGGGTTTGTGATGCTTCCTCCCCCTCATCTCTGGGACTTATGCCTAAAGGGGTCTTTCCGATAAAGCCTCTGTCCAAATTATTCCTCTTGGAAACAGGAGAAATGCTGATATGAGTATCCTCCCATTCAGTATTGGAGGATGAGTCATCAGCAGGTGGCATAGACTCCCTGCTCCTTTTCTTCAGAATAGATTTAGGCCTAGTGACTCTCATTCTCTTAGATGAATCTATAGGCATATCAAAATTGACCCTAGGTCGCAAATCAAATGGCTTCCCCCTGTCATAGCCCCCCACATCCCTATTAAATTTCTTGACCTTCCTGTCCTTCAAACCTAAATCCAAAGTTGCCAATTCCTTGCCAAGTTTTCCAATATTATCTTTATAGCAAGGAAGTGCAGAAAACACCTCCACAGTTTTACTAATCTGCGATACATTGGCAATTTTCTGTTCAACCTTCCTCTCATAAAAGCTACTCAAAAGATCAACAAAAGTCATAGAAACATTTTGTTGGGCATCGGCCCATTGTGTGAGAAGACATTTGTCTGGTTCAGCCACCATGGGTTGAATCCTAACCCTAAGTCCCCTAGGAACTATTTTTCTACATTGATAAGCCCGAAATAATTTTAAATGTCAAACATTTTTATGAAGAGAAATTATGTCCTTGGTCAATTTAGCGAAAGCTAAATTGCAATCCTGAATGAGATCCCGCACAACCGGAACAACATCCACTGAACCTGAAGTTAGGCCAAAAATACCCAGATCCTCAGAGTCTGAAGCCAAACCTTTAATTAAATTTGCTAATTCCATCCCTGGCCAAAAATGAACACAAATCAGTATCAAATACAAAGATATGTGTAACAAATGTGAAAAATATAGGTTCCACACTGAATATATTACATGAACAAATGGTTGGACAATCAGTATGCTAAATGCATAATTCATGTAACCAACCTTAAATCTTAAATAGACTCCAAATTAGGTGAAACCATGTGGCCACCTTATTATTATACTTCAAAAGCCACAAGGCAACCATATATAATCACAGATATCAAAAATATCAAAACTCAAGGCCCCAATAGAATACTGTTATAGCCAACAAGCTTATAAAAAAGCCTGAATTGAGCCTACAAAAAGCTCACACTATGTAATCAAAAAGGGGCCATATATATGTGCATGTTGACTCCCAAATATAAAAGACATATGAGTGTCCTTGGCCAGTGGTGAAAAAGCAAAAAAAAAAAACAAAGAAATTTAAATAAATTAAATATTTTCAGAAGGGCTGTCCTGGTGTCTGGAATAATGAAATAAAAATGGTCCAAATCTGCTGATAATAAACCAAAAAAAATTTTTTTAGACCAAACAACTTTTTGGATGGACCAAATAAACCCTACAGAAACAACCCCCAGGGTATGGTATATCACATAACATGTACCATCAAAAAAAGAAAAAAGAAAAAATGTAAACTTACAAAAAGCCCAGAGACAAAAAGTGGGGGAGGCAAAAGACTTTCACCCTTGTAACCCACTAAATCCACACTACCAATTGCAGAGAAGGGAAATAATGCATATAAATGCATATCAAAGTGCATGTAAACTCAAAAGTCCACCAACTTGACATATAATAAGCTGTTCAACCTGTAAAAAACTGTTATAAAGGCCAGCTTTTGGAAGTAAACCAAATAAAACTAACCAAAAATTTGGCCCACAACAACACTTATGTAAAAAATAAACTGAGGCCTAAATACAGATCAAAAGGACAGACATATAACATATCTGAATTATACATATGCACGGCTCATGACCTATCCATATTAATACTAATAATGGCAATACATGACATAAGAATGCAAATATGTTTGAAAACAACAAACATATCAGGTTGAACAATTATCTAAACTTGTCATAGATATGATAAAATACAAGATACCTAACAACTGACAAACATAAAATAATAAACATTGGTAGATACTTGCAAAAATATAATCCTCATGAAATGTGCTGCCAAACAAAAAAGAAAAAATGTGTCACTTTTAATCCTCAGTTCAAATGACCACAAGGTCCCAATATGAACCCAGATTCAACTGGGAACATCCAAACAGAAACTAAGGGCCTTGAAAAAGGAAGAATCAGCATCCAAAACACCAAACGACCATCATTCCACCGTATTACATGCCACTAGTTTCCACCCCCAGCATGTCATCAAGAACATCCCCAAGTCCCAATTGCTTCATGTTAGAAGGATTTGTTCCAGTTCCTCCACATACAACCATCACAGGAGGGATCTTATCACCAGGTTTAAAAGTAGGGATTATGTAGGGGATGACATCACGAGGGCCAATTGTTTTGCAAAGATAGAACTGATTTATTATTCTATTAAAATTGGGATCATGTCAAGTCTGATTTGCTTAGATTGGTTACAACTTATGGGAGGAATACAGTTGGATTCATGAACATTATCCGTAAGTATTGGTATCTGTTAAAATCGGATAATGTCTTAGAGAAATATGTAGGGGACCGGTGTCATTACTCATTTCGGAAACGGCGGTCTTTGGGCTCTCTCTTTAGTGATTACAAGAAGGTTTATTACAGAGATACATGTTCCATTACTCAAGCTCACCTTTTTACAGGCCCTGTTTTTGGATGCTATCCATGTGGTCATTGTACCTACTGCCCCAGGGTGTTGAAATGTCAGACTATTTCTTCACAAAATTGTCCACAAGTTTATGATATATTATGTTTTGCCAATTGCAGTACATCTTGGGTGATTTATTTGGCCCAGTGCAATTGTCAAGCTTTCTATGTTGGACAAACTTCCCGTCCTTTTAAAGTTAGGATAGGGGAACATCTTAATGATATTAAAAAAAAGGGGTCCAGTTCATTATATAAACACATTTCTAAACACCCTATGGATAATTTTTGTTTTATGGTCATTGATCAATCACATCAAGGACAAACATGTACAATCCCATGTTCTACATGATAAGCTCACTTATAAAGAGAACATGTGGATCATCAAACTAGGGGCTTTATTTTCCCCTGGCTTGAATGATCATTTTTGAGGCATCCGATTCATATAGTAGTTGTTATATTTTTGTTGTTATATTTGGGTTTATATACTCATTTATATAATTGGGACAACTGGGTTCATTTGTAACACATTTCATGTATTTTTGAACTAGTGCACTATTTTATTGATGCACCAGATGGTGCTCCATGCTTCCTATATGAAGTTTATATAAGTTGCAAGACAGGAAGTTAGTTTTTGTCTTTATTTTGTACATCATGTTTGGTTGCTGATGAAGGATTTACCGAAACCTGTACAACCATGTTGGTGTACGGTTATGTTGCTGTCTTGAATTTGGACATTAAATGAAGATTGCCTGATTCAAGGAGTTTAGTGCTGGCTTTTCTTTTTTAACTTAGGCTTGTATAGGCCCTAGGGCTGATAGCCTACTACCAACCTATGAACCTATGAGTGTCAGAGCCATCACCATCAGCCAGAGAGATTTCAAATTGTGACATATTTGTTGCACCCCACTCCCCATTGTAGTGGCTCTGGATGTGTCCAAGCAAGGTAAGGAGCAGTTATGCAGTGTAAGTGTGCAGAGTATTCCCCCATCCAAGGTAGACGACAAGTATGACCGTGGTTTTTCATCTGTCCTTGATTTTGCAGAATATTCTGGTTTTCTGTCATATTTTTGTATTGAAATGCATATGACAGTATTTGTAATAAAGGACAGGATTACAGTATTTTCAGAAGCTCATTACATTTGTTGGAGACTTGCAGTCATCTTTGCAGGCTGTACTCATAAACTAAACAGAATGCCAATCTATCATGTGTGATCCATAACTTGTGCAGTAATCCTTTAAGCAATTTATCTTGAACTTGTTTCTTGTTTGCTGTTCATTTTTTACTTTGATCATGTCTTCCACATGAAACAAGTATCAGGCAACAGGTCTTTTCTGAATAAGAAACATTTTTACAAGTGGTGGTATCACAGAGATTGCTACTTTCAGCATGTTACTTGGTAATTTTATAAAGCTGAATATACATTATAATTAGAACTGCAGTGCAAGAAGAAGTGGTTTGAGTTGAGTGCTGCTTGTTTTTTTTTTATACACTTTTTGACGGGCATTCCAGTAATGTATTTAAAAAATAATTTATTATTTCATGCCTCACAACCTTTGTGTTTCCATCTAGATATTAAGTAAGTTGTCATGTAGCCAATGCAATAAAATATTTTTTTCTTCTACACTTCATTTTGTCTTGATTGGACTCTTTTAATGATGGTTTGGCACACAGGGCAGGGCATTTAATTAAAGTTCCATTTGTGGTTTTGATAATAACCCCACCACTTTCTAGTTGGCCACGCCACTCCCCATTGGCCCCACCCATTCAGCTGTCTCCTGCAGCACCCCTTTAATTTGAAGTCACCAGCCACCACTGGACCAGAGGAAGTACTACCACTATGGGAGCATGGTCTGTCATGGCCACGTTGGCTATCAGCAGATGTTGTGGCTGATCTACCCCATGAGGATGCCGTTCCCCTCCCAACAGATATTCCTTCACAGACAATGCTTGTTCCATGACAGATACTCCTAGGTTTGTCTCAGACAGCCCTCATTCCAGTGAGTCATTCATCCCATCCAGTGAATCGGCAACACTGTGGAGGCAGTCATGCATGTCAGCCTGTGCCAAATCCACAACCCTGTGCTTTTGTCTGGAGCACCATTTTGAACATGCCTGTGCCTCCATGTTGGCCCTAAACATACAT
This sequence comes from Protopterus annectens, assembly GCF_019279795.1. NCBI lineage: Eukaryota > Metazoa > Chordata > Ceratodontiformes > Protopteridae > Protopterus > Protopterus annectens. Next base: position 876,298,572 of record NC_056732.1, read on the forward strand.
TTACTGATACTGTAACAGACATCTGCACCAGGTGGAGGAGGGACAGCAGACCCCCACTGAACACCTTTATCAACCTTCCTGTGTGACATCTCAGCAACACTTTGGCAATGGCCAGACTCAACAGGCACTGAAGCTGTAGTACCCACACTTCACTGCTCATTGTCCTCACCCTCCACCTGTCCATTATCTGTGGGATCAGTGGACTGGGTAGGCATAGGCCTACTGGCTGTGTCCAGGGAAAATGAAATGGATGGCTGGATTTCAGCCTCTGTCAGACTCAACCTCAGCATCCCTTGAATGTGCTTCAGTTTTGCCACCATCGTCATCAGTGTCTGATGAGACACTGACATCAAGTGGTACAGGCCCGACGACCCCACTGTCATGATCACCTCTGATAAAAAGGGAGAAACACAGGCATAGATTAATACCTGCACTACTATGATGCAATATATGCTAAACAACTAACAGTGCTGCCACTATCAGAGATACTACAGCAATGCACACAGCAGGCCTAAAATAGCACATTATGATATTTCTTTAAATTGATCTGCAGTACGGAAATAAATTTATTTGGCTTACCATCTGCAGGAGATATACGTTGCTGGATCCCTAATGGTCCTGAATTGGATCCCTGATGGTTCTGAAATAAGTTAAGAAAGAGGTAAGGACAACATCATCACAATTTAACAGCAAGGCATGAGGTACTACCTGTACTCCTCTATATTTGATTTAACTGAATGTTCAACAAAAATGTGATGGACAACTCCAAACTAAGCTTATCAGTGTACCAATCTATAATCCCCCCAAAAAAGACATGTGACACAGAAGTAACTTTTGTATCAATTGTTTTACTATGCAACAGTATTCAACTGATCATATAACAAAGCCTACCTGGAAGCTCCTCCTGGGACTCAGAAGGAGTGGTGCCCACATCAATGACTTGCTGTGGTCCACTCTGCTGTGAGTTAACATTTTGAAGAATATTTGCCAGGGAACTTCATCTGGGGTTAGAACTGATTCTGCAGCAGGCCCACCCTGGTTGCCCTCTGGTCTCGGGCAACAGTGCCTACATTCCTCTGTGAAGAGGTAATCGTATCAGTGGCCCTGTGGAACAAATGCTCATATGTCTGGCTGTGGCTGCCCACAGAACTGATGTTGGAAATAATCTGCTGCCATACTTGTACCTGTTCTTGCATATTGGGATGACCACTTCCTAGCAGAAATGTCCCATGTTGAAGGAGCTTGTCAGCCATGATATTATTCTCTACTTTACTGAAGGGGTGTCTCCACATCAATGCAATTTTGTGTCCTAAAAGAGAACAGATGTATAATACACATAAGTATCACATAACTAAATAGTAACTGTTACCAGATAAAACAGTTAATGTAGGCAGTCGGTAGTACCCACTGGAAAAACATAAAACAGTCTAGAGATGTGAAATACTAACAACAGGCAGGATGCAAAACAAGAAGAGTAGCAAGAACAACATATTCTTGTGCATGCCATTGCAGTAACACAACTGTGCTCCCCCCAAAAACAAGACTCTATTCTAGTTTGCAACATATGATCCCCCCCCCACCCACAAAAGAACAGGCATGTGAATCAATTTGATAATAAAACATATTTGAAATGCTAAACATGCTTTCAAAGGACCTGTCCCTGATACATTTGTACATATGTATAACACAGCTTTCTGTTTTCATGTATTGTCAACCATTTCTACCTCTGAAATGGACTGACAAATATGGCCATGCCATCTGTACACTTCTAACTAATGCATACAGATACCAGTGTAAAAGACTTTGCTTCACATTATTTATTAACATATTCCAGCATAAGTATGCATTATGTAGGTAAGAAAATGGAAGCAAATGTCCTAGAGTTCAATATTCTTCTGTAAAGATGTATTTGGGAATATTTTGCTTTTTTGAAGTTCTGCAAAATTGTAGCAAGTTTCCTCACTATCAGTTTGGCTAGATAGACATTTGCCTTTTTATAATAGAGTAAATTATTAATGGATTGCATCTGTCTTAGCCTTTGTTTCAGAGATGCTAGTTACAGCATAAGCAGCTGAACTGCATGCTAATCAACAAAACTAGTGGAGCTATTCAACAAGTTATAAAGCAACCATGTAGACTCCATGCTGTTTCCCCTGTTAATTTCAAAAGTAGTGGAGTACAGACACATAAAGTCAATACAGACAGAATGTTAGGACCTGCTGCTGCATAACTCTATTTGTATGTGCTACAAGCTACAGGCAATGCTGCTGCTGCTGCCAATAAACCTAGGCTGAGACAGAAAAGAGTTTTCAGATCACATTTAACATATCCCAACATACACACTATGGACATTGTAGGCTTCAACTCGGAGCCAGGGCCTTTTCCTCCCCATGTATTGGCTGCATTCTGCTTACATCACAGTCAGCCCTGAACTAACTCTGTGGCAACTGCTGCATTTACAAGGTAAGTCCTGAACATGTACTTTATTATATAATAACATTATGGCATGTTCTTGTATTTCATCACTTGGTACAGAAACAAGTAAAAGGTGGGAGTCTTGTACACAAATTAACATAAAATGTGACAGCATCGAGTTATTTGGCTTTTATGTGTTCAAGTAGTAGACCTCAGGTCTCAAAAGATTCATAAATTGATACCTCCCTAAAGTACTGATAATCACTGCATGCCCTGAGTCTAGCACCATGCATTTGTAATGAGAAATTATAACAGAGAGAATTTAGAAAGTAATGAGACACATAACCATTTCAAACAGGTAAGATGCAAAACAAGGAGAGAACAAGAGCAACATATCCTTGTTTTGGCCATAGCACTAGCTCAGCCCGGGTCCAACCCACTTGAAAGAACAGTGTAACCTTGCATGTGGCATAACAGGAACCCACCTTTGCCCCCTCACACACACACAAAACAGCATTCTATGTTTGTGTGTGCCATCCAACCTGCCCTTAATTTGATGGCAACTGCATATCATAGTATTCCCAGTTAATATCCTCAGATATATTAAGGTAAATGATATAGACTGGCATATACAATGCATGTCTCTGAGTACTGGTCAGATAACTATGAATGACCAAGAAACACAGAAAGGTAAGACAGAGCTGTATATTTGCAAGGAATAATCATAACAGGTTATGTGATAACTAAGTGCACTACAACAAAATATATTAAATATAATTACATTTACAAATAACAGTTTATGCCTTGATATCAGTGTTCATTCAGTTGCAGTTGGTTGTGTGAGGACTTACTTCATTTCTTTGCAGCAAAGCTGCTTGTGTGACAGAGATGGATAAGTCCCCATCCTGTTTTCTGATGGTGCATCGGAGTGAGAGTTGGGATCCAGACCTATGTAGTCATATCACGTGTGTACTAATATTTTCTACTGTGTATGTCAGAGATTGATTTTCCTCATTTAAACTATTTCTCCATTTTTTTCTTTTTTTTCTTTTGGGGACATTGTTTGCATGATGCACCACTTAGCACAGACAGCTTTGGCTATGCTTACCACATTTTCATGTAGAGTGGCAGTACACAAACTGGACAAATATACTACCCAGGATGTAGACAAGACACAGACAGCACAACATGCTCAAAGATGGGCTTTCCAGGAGTCCAAAGTGTTTGCTGGACTCCTAATGAATGAACATGGGCCCAGGCTTTTGCAGAGGGACTATTGTGGCTCAGATTACAAGGCAGAGCATGGAATAGTCTGGCCCAGGCTCTAACTAGTGCTACCAGTATCCCCCGCATTGTGAACAATGCAGGAATCACTACAGAGACCTCAAGATGAGGAAGAGGAATACCCTTGACCATTTGTTCGAGGGTATCCCTCGAACAAATGGTCAAGGGTATCCCTCTTCCTTATCCTGAGGAAGAGGGATACCCTTGACCATTTGTTCAAGGATAGTAGGACTGGGGCCACCCAACAGAAGTGTAAGCATCATTTACAGAGCTACGTGCACGAGTTAAAAGCTGGATATAGTCAGGACTGGTATTCATAATGGTATTCTGTTCTGTTTTGTTTTTTCCACCGCCATTGCATACCGAGAACTGAATGCACAAACCCATGCTGCTAGATTGGCACAGATGCGAGAAGTATGTGGTACGTAGGGATCCAAACAGTACTGTTATTTTAGTATTAAAAGTAAATACACCTTTTTGGTTTATTATACAGTTGTAACAAATTGAGCATTCATCTCTCAAATGTAACAGGAAAGTATGTATGCATTAGTCTGGAGTCCAAAATAATAGTTCACTGTTAGAGAGCAGTCAGAGGATGTGGATTCAAAACCACAATTCCCAAATATACAATACTGTTAAGTTGTCATCAATACTGCAATGTAACATCAGATCTTTAAAGCAGTGGCACCAATGGCCTGCTGTAAACTGTAATCAGTATAAGTGGAACATTCATATGTGCAATATATACACACATCAAGGATTGCTTGCTGCAATCTGCAGTATATTGTACATCTGTTAGAAGCTGGATAGACTTAACAGTAAAAAAAAGTATCTCTTAGGAGTTGGTAGTCTTTAAAGCAAAGGTAACATAACAGAGTTAAATAATTGTATCAATGCATTGTATGTCACATATGACATTACTAATATTCTCTCTTTTTTCACTCACCCCAACTCATTTCTCTCTCTTTTTTTCTCTCACACAGCAGGGTAGGCCTGTCCCAGGGAATTTTCTTGCCCCCACTCTACTGGCTACAGCACCACTGCTCAGCATCCATTCTGCTGCCCCTGTACTACCTGGCCCCTCAGGTAGTTCTGCCCCACAGGATAGGCCAGTGGTTCCCTTCGGGAGCAGTGGCAGAGGTGGTGAGTTTATCACCCACAATGAACTGCCATGGTTGGTGAGTAGTAGTCCACACAGTTGGTACACACCTACATGGATAGAGACACTGCTGTTCATCATTGTATTGAATAACATAAGGAGATGCAGACATCAGACACTGCAGCCATCAGCGCAGTGAGATGACAGTGATGGCAGTTGAGTGGGTGAAGAATCAATTCTCGCTGTCACCCAGCTTGACATCCTTGGGTTTGAAATGTCCCCACCCTAACCCCAACCAAGGTTTTCTCTCACTTCTTGTGTCCTTCCCCATCTCTGTCTCTTGTCTTGTTTGTCTTGTCTATCTGCAATTGCTTCCTTACCTGTCCAACTTACCTCACCCCGACATTCCTACATCCCTCCTCCAACATTCCTCTTTCTCTGAAAAAAAGGGTATCTGTCCCACAAAAAAAAAATGTCCTATACATAGTTGTGCATTTCACACGTGTCTTCATGACACACTTGTTTCAGTCCAGTTATATAACATGATTGTGTTGTGGTCACTCCTCTCTCAGGAGGTGGCAGTCCAAATTCAACTAATATTTTGCACATATGATCATGTTTTATTCTTGAAGAAATGGATAGCTATGGTTCTTTCCTACATCCTTCCTGCACATTCCTGCCCTCCTTTCACTTAGTCCGTCCCCCTGCTTCCTCCCCATTTGACCACTTTCCTGTCTTTGGCATTTCTTTTCTTTGATTTATATATATATATATATATATATATATATATATATATATATATATATATATATATATATATATATATATGTATATATGCATATATATATATATATATATATATATATATATATATATATATATGTGTGTGTGTGTGTGTGTGTGTGTGTGTGTGTGTGTGTGTGCGCAAATAGACTGTCTTTTATATCTGTTATATAAACTACATAGAAATAATAATTTTATGTTAAACATTAAGAATAGGTTTGTTAGAAAAAATGTTAAGTTTTGTTAACAATATATTGTTTACATGATAAGTTTGATAACTGTGAAGTGCTCTTTCTGATGAAGAGAGAATAAACTGTTTTGAATAAGCTACAGAATGATTCATTGTTGAGATCTTGAGCAGCAAGGTTAAACTTAGAAAAAAAGGCCAAAAAAAGCATTACATTTAAATACTGCCTATGAAAAATAACATCTCTTTGTTTCAATATCTCTAAAGTATCACTTGTCCCACTTTCCAAAATACTTTACTCTTTTTTTTTAGAAATGTTTATAGCAACTAAAGTTTAGTTTAACTGACAATGTTAAAGTTTTACTCCAAATCTTTATAAATCTATTTAATTTGTATTATTTGGTGACTGCCTCGTTTATAGCAATCAATTACTCCAAGCTCTTTTTCAGTAAGAAACAGAATAGCAAGGTGCTCCCTCCATACTGATTTAAAGACAATTTACTTGTACTTCACCTTTCTTATAATAAAGTTTATTGAACTTTTGTAGTAAAAAATGCAAGCCCCTTGATAATATCCCTGAGTGTGTTTGCATACCTTTCTTGTTTTAGTTATTGATCTAAAAGTCTTTGTATATTTCTGCTTTATCATGGGCAGTTAAGACTTTTCTCTAAATGATGCCAAGTCTTCTGGTGAAACTGAATACCTTTTAATGCCAGTTGGTGTTCCTTCCCCCTTTGATTTTCTAGTTTTCTAAAACTATAGCATATTTTTATCCCTGTCTTGTATTACATCTTGCACTAATGTTCAAATATAGCATTATGTGTGTTCTATAGAATGCGAATGTCTACCATAATAAAATTACAAATTATTTTATACATGAATGAGCACTAAACAAAATATTAAGCTTCTACGTATAAACAACATTTTTGGATGTACTGCACTTTTATTACGTATCAATTTTCTACAACATCACTTGACATTTTTTAGACTCATTAACTTCTAAATTACTATAGTCAAATGATGCCACTGAGGTGCAAAGTGATGTGACTCAGAACGTGGACTTAGGGAAAAAGTGTGCTTGTTCCGGGCAGATGTTTTTGTCATGAACACCAAGCCAGAGAAAGATAATGAAGGTTTAGTGGTTCACAAGGAGAGTAGGATGATAGTACAAATGGGGTAAGTTGTACTGTAACTTTGTTGGATGGCTAAGGATGTAGGGTTTTAGCATCCAACAGGAAATAATCATTATTAGTGGAGGGGAGGTAGGTAGAGATATATAAAGGTGGGAGAAAGGAATATTTGGTGTATCGGCAAAGGCACTTGTGAAGCCTTTGCACCAATCCTCCTTTTTTAGTCTAGCTGTATTGAGGGGTTGAGATAATAGGCCTCCTTTGAAAGGTTGCCTTTCTTTCACTTCTTTCCAGGTCAGAAGTGGAAGGCAGGAGTAAGTAGTATTATAACACTGTTATAGCTGTATGATTGCTTGAGTAACCAGAATTTAGTTATGTTGCAAAATATATTATCTAAGTGCTTTTCATAGCTTCATAGATTAGTACTAGGCTAACTGCCCTTCTGAGCCATTTTAAGCCTAGCCAATTATCCCTTATGAGACTCAAACTCTGCACCTTGTGTTTGTAAGACAAACACCTTAACTATCCTGGTTAGTTGCATTGCAGGTGAGCAGTTTTGGATGCACCTAATTAACATTTATTATGCCAGACATTATAGTATGCCAAATATTTTATTATCTGAGGATGATGTGAGGTGTTAACATGTATACAGTTCACAGTGGTCAAAGGTCATGTATTATGTGCATTTGGTAATTAAGCTGGCAGCAATGGAACTTGGTTTGGTTTTGGTGTTGTGGGATATGGACATATGTTACTTACGTAGCCTACCCTGCTAAATCTTCCTACTTTATCTACAGTTACTGTTCACATAGAAATATGTTTAATTACTTTATATAACCATGATTTTGTATAGCAAGGACACATACTATGAACATCAACTGTTGCTAGATATACCCCGACGTCAGAACCCTGAACATCATCACATATTGACACTCACAATGTAAAACTGGGCTTCAGCAATCCAGTGTTTGCCTCTAGCCATGTGCAATATTGATAGTCACACAGTATTTGTGTCAGGGTACAGCTGAGTATGTAGTGCACATGCCTATGTTTGAGAGTGCCAGGAGAGGCATGCTGGTGGCCAGCAATGCTTTATCTCTTTTTCTTTTCCTGAAATGGGTTTCACAATGAGAATTACTTGGTGAATGCCCAAGGCTGTTGTTCAGGTGCAGATAGATATCACCATTACCATGGAAGAGGTGACAGGTCTACTGTGCAGCCTGCATGATGAAGTGCATGTATAATTCATCCAGCTGAAAGACACACTGGAGATGCATATGGGGGTCTTCACTGTCTCCATGGGGGCGGGGGGATCTGCCTCTACACACCTGAGCCAAAAGTATTACATTGACTACCACTCATCCACATCTACTGTCATATACTGCTACCTTCAACACACCAGTCACCAGTGGTATGCATAGTACAGCATAGCATGGACACCTTCATAGATGTAGACCATATGGGGGTTTGACATATGTCATTGGTAGTCAGTGATTGTCTCATGGCTGGCATTTATCCTTACTGATGGGCATTGCCTCTAATGCCATTCCTCAGATGAGATACAGCTGTCACTGGGGATGGTCACAGTCTGCTGCATTCTTATCTGTAGATCCAGCACACCTTTCTCTCACACAAATATAGACAGATCAACATCTCCAGGATCTGTGTTCCATGGAGCCCATACTCAGCAAAAGTTCACTGCATCTAGACACAAAACAAAAGATTGGTGGACTCCTTTGTCTGGCATCGGGATCACTATGAAATATGCAAAATGTGGTAGAGTAAATTATTATTTTTCCCATAAAAAATAAAACTGAAATCTTTAAAACTCAAACATCCTACAATAACTGGCATAATTAAACAGCATTCCTTGTCTCAGAGTACAATAATGTGACTCCAAGCTGTTCCTGAGGAAGTCTACTTACAAGTCCTACTGGACCAATGTCCACATTTAAAAAAATCAGACATACCATTTTTGTTTACATCTGCAAAGGAAGTTAGAGTGAATACACTTGAAACAACTTCTAACACCAGTAGAACATCTGAGGAATAAATGCATTTTGTGTTCATTACAGATGACATTGTGTTCGTTTAAATATAGAAATAAACACCATTACTTTATTAAATAATATATGCATTCAAACAGATCATTGTCCTACCTAGACAAAGCAGTAAAATATATGTATGGGCTTTTTTACCTTTTTTTGTTAGCTGAAATAATAAAATTTTTACAGCAAGTTGGTACTATTTATATAGTTTAGAAGAATGAAACTCAATATTCTCTCTCTTTTAACCACATATAACAAGCTATTTTAACAGGTATTATGTGGTCATAGTTGTCATTGCTCTGAAGTTCTGACTTTAGGCCATTGCATAATGGGCACAGCCATATAGAAAAACATTTCTATTTAAATTATGAATGCCTAAGAATGTATTATTTCTTAATTTCAACAGTTTAAATCCTATCAGTTCTTTCATATGGATTTGTATTGCACAACTCTTAGAAACTGGCATTACCTTTGATAATCAGAAACTAGTGATATTTTTATCTTTCTTTGTAAATAAAATGGCACAGCATTGTTTCCATTTCCGACACCGGTATCACACAGAATAATAGATGCATCGCTCCCATAATGCTCAACTGTCCCTGATATTGCCCCACATTTGTGTTCTATGCCTCATGCATTTTTTCATTTACTGTTACATCACTGAAGATCATAATTGGTCATTAATGTGACACATTAGATTTTCATACTTCTTATTGTCCAGAAACTGTATACTGATGCAAAACCTTCTGTTCTTTTAATTTTAACAGTAAATTAGAGTAATATTTAAAAAGATGTCAATAATTTGGGGCCTTTATCTCCCCTTTATTTTTGGCTTTGTCCAGAATTATTAAGTAAAGAATTTGAGAGGTGTGTTGACTTTAAGACTTGTTAATGGCAAGTGGTTCATCAGCTTTTAATGATTTATTTATTTATTTGTCACTTTGTTGAACTGGTTAATCGCATTAGACTAGGGGCCTCATTTTAGGGAAAATTCAGGGTGGTATTTACACTACTAAGGAAATTTTGGTATTGAAAATCTGTGGAGAACTGCCATAGTCATACATCAAACATAAGCACTTGCTACCGTTCTACAGTACAGTTTTGTTCACCAAGGTATCTTACAGCTGGCACACTTACCATACTGGATTTATACCTTATGAGCATGTATACTTCTTTCTTACAGTAGGGTGTACCATTCATTCTGGTCTATATCATAAGACCGACATCCGAAAATGTCAACTCACCTTTCGTCAACAATGAAATGTCGAACTTCCAGTTTGTCAAACAGCCAAATGTATGATGCAATATTAGGGACAGTTGAGAGTTATAGTATTGATGTGTCTATTATTCTATGTGATACTGGAGTAGTATCTGGAAACAATGCTGTGCCATTTTATTTACAAAGAAAGAGAATGTCACACCTCTCCTTTCCCTGACTGTAGTGCGGTCTCAGAGTTAGAATATTTAGTTGGGGGGGGGGCAAGTAGAGGGCACGGCACCCCACAGATCCCACTTAAATATGTTTGTTTTTATGTGGTGTTGTTTCTTGGCCTTCTGATTTCTTTCCCTTGGAAATAAATTGGTGATTTGGCCGTTTGAGAAACTTGGATTTCGACATTTCCGTGTTGACGACAGGTGAGTTGGTATTTTTGGATGTTGATCTTATGATATAGACCCATTCATTCCTCTATTGGTTAGGAGATGCATTGTTTATAATAATACATCCCTTTAAATGAGATACCACCCTTAATAGCAAAGCATGTTTTTAATGACTATTACTTACAGTCGTGGACTATGATGTTTGCAGATGACATTGTGATCTGTAGTGAGAGTAGGGAACAGGTGGAAGAGACCCTGGAGAGGTGCAGATATGCTCTAGAGAGAAGAGGAATGAAGGTCAGCAGGACTAAGACAGAATATATGTGTGTGAATGAGAGGGAGGATAGAGGAATGGTGAGGATGCAAGGAGTAGAGGTGGCGAAGGTGAATGAGTTTATGTACTTAGGATCAACAGTACAGAGTAATGGTGAGTGTGGAAGAGAGGTGAAGAAAAGAGTACAGGCAGGATGGAGTGGGTGGAGAAGAGTGTCAGGAATAATTTGTGACAGATGAGTACCAGTAAGAGTGAAAGGGAAGGTCTACAAGAGGGTAGTGAGACCAGCTATGTTATACGGGTTGGAGACAGTGGCACTGACAAAAAGGCAGGAGTCAGAGCTTGACGTGGCAGAGATGAAGATGTTATGATTTGCACTGGGTGTGATGAGGATGGACAGGATTAGGAATAAGTATATTAGAGGGTCAGCCCAGGTTGGAAGGTTTGGAGACAAAGCCAGAGAGGCAAGATTATGTTGGTTTGGACATGTGCTAAGGAGGGATGCAGAGTATATTGGGAAAAAGATGCTAAGGATGAAGCTGCCAGGTAACAGGAAAAGAGGAAGGCCTAAGATAAAGGTTTATGGATGTGGTGGGAGAGGACATGCAGGTGGTTGGTGTGACAGAGCAAGATGTAGAGGACAGGAGGAAATGGAAACAGTTGATCTGCTGTGGCGACCCCTAATGGGAGCAGCCGAAAGAAGAAGAAGACTTACAGTCAGCTTAAGTAGGTGTAGGGAAAGCAACATAACAAGAAAAAAAACATACATTTTGAGCTCATGAATCAAGTCATGTAAAAATAGATTTACAGCCTCCTCCATTATATTGGTAGAGCCAAAGTGACTTTTACCTGAAATTGGTGTTTCCCTATTTATTTACAAACTGTTACTCAAGTGCAGATTAACGTGATAGGTCTATGGTGTCCAAAGAAAATGTAATTTTTTTTTTTTTTTTTTACATTTACCCCATGTTTTAAGATTGCTGGTCTCCTTCCGGTCTGCTATTAAGGGAACAGGCACAGTTCTAACATTTAATAGCATTTTGTACCTTACTACACCAAAATAAGTTACATCAACTACAAGACCACCCATCCCACTAATTCAGTAAGAAAACATCTAATTTATAATGGTTATTGCTAGTAATACTGCTTCCCCTATTGTTATTTTTATATAATCCTATTATTCTACATTGTTACTGGGAATAATATTACCATATATTTCATGTTCATAAGTGTCCTGTCACCAGTTTCAAGGCAACACAATGGAAGAACTCCTTTGTAACAAAAGCCTAACCCACTAGTCGAGATGAAACAAAGTGAGATGGTCCAGTCCTTATTCTGTGAATAAGCTGATAAACTTTTTCTGTCCAGAAATAATAATTAACCAGTTTTCCAATGAACTCATTTGTGTGACTGGTCTAGTGCTCTTTGAAAATAATGACTCTGATGATACAAACAGAAAAAATATATTTACAGTATATTCCAGAAGAAAGAAAGAAGAGAAAAGTTTCCAGACTGTCAGTTAAGGAAATAAGAGCACTCTGTGCTTAGCTAAGTGAAAAAGAGTGACATTGTTACCTTTAACAAACAAATCTTGGCAACAGCTTACTGTATAGACATCACCACATTCTACCACACTTTGAATTGGTATGATCATCAGAGATCTAAGTACATTTGTGGAAAACTACAGAACTGTAGCTAAATCACCTGGCAGCTCTTATGCAAAAAATGATCTAACGTTGAAGACAAAAAATAAAAATAAGAAAAACAAGACAAAAACTAAACCTCTTCTGTTGTGAAACAGTATGCTACTTGCTAATCGAACAAGCTGCTTGCTGTTGTTAATAAAACAATAAATGAGGATGTCAGTGCTTCACCCAAAACATTACTGGCATTCTTTTATGAAGTCTGATATCTTCATGGTTTCATGAAAAATGGCCAGTACTGTTCTCCTACACTATCAGCAGCTACCAGCCACACACCCCAACAGCTTGCACCAGGGCAGCTACCGCCTTCATCCACCTCACTCCCTATCCTTCAAACACCACATAGCAACAGTGGTCAAGAAATCCCTTATCTTGCCCAGTTAATAACTATAGGTATCTCCTCAGGATAAAATACATTATTATTCCTCTATAACCTGCCCCATGAGACAATTTATAAAATATAATGCCCCATATATTATGCATCTGTCCAAAGGTATCACACAGCTAAAAAGACCAGAGTGGTTCCTAGCTAAAAGGGTATAGACAGTCTGATGTCATGACAGGATTGAAGCTCTGTCTCTTTATCCTCTCTTTCATACTCTCCTGTGCAGTGATTTAAATCTAGCTTTCTGTATTGTTAAGGACTGAACCTACCCTGATCTCCTATACCTCCACAAAAATAGCTCTGCAAACATGCAGACTAACTCCCTGACTATTCACAAATAAATAAATAAATAAAACACTCGGGAGAGATTTAGTAATCAGCACTTCCCCATCACAAGAATAATCTTTAATTAATAACAGAGTTATGCCATCGTTTCATTTCATCCATGGGCTGATTTATCTTGACCTCTGGAATGCAGGAAGTGCCCTATGGAGGTGGGCATTGATAAGGGGATTATGGTCCATAGAGGGCACTAGCAAAGCAATTATTGTCCATAGATTGACTCTGCCTGGTAAATTCTATGAATTTAGGAAATTGTGAATCACTCTGCATGTGATGTTACCCTACTATAAACAATTGTGAAGGTGGTGGATGTGAAATCTTTCACAAATTATAGCATAAATCAGCTACATTATTAATACCTTTTAGAAAAAATAGTGGGCAGGCACCAGACTATCAATAATAAAGTGATATATACCACACAGAGAGGAACTATCTGTAGATATATGAGCCAGAGATAAGGGAGTACAACACAAGAGAAATGAGACAGTCCAAAGAGTGTGAGTGAGCTTGCAGCTTGCGTATAGTCAATCATAGGTATGGTCTGAGCATTCTGGTCAACAACTGAATGATTACAATGTATGTTTTAGCATCTGTAATGTCTATTTCCATGTCATAACAGATAGGGCAAGGGTGGAGCAAGAGATGTGACTGTTGTTCACTTTTTATCACTTTAAATGGGGCCCATAAATACATTTACCATCAATAATATGCCCCCCCCCCCCGATGTGTGGTAAAATTAAAAGTCAGGTTTTGCAACTGACTTATTTAACTTTTTACACTTTTTAGTGCTTAATTAGGCTGAATATGAAGTTATAGTTACACTTCCAAAAGACCACATTCGCCAAGCCTCAAGTGCCCAGTGAACAAAATACTGATAAATGTTCTCTATAGGACACTATTGATACAATTTCTCTGTGTGCACTGACAGTGACGCTTTCATTTAAAGGAAATTTCTCCCTTTCCTGTTCGGTGGCGATGGAGCTGGTATATGTAAGTTTGCAGGTTTGAACTTGCTACAGATGTGTGCATGTGGGGGCAGGGGTACAGTGGGGCTTTCCCATGGCAAAACATGCATACAAGTTGTTTGCTGTGTATTTTTTCTTTTTTTTTTTTTTTTTTTGCTATTTGTGTTCAGAGTTGTGCTTCCTTGATGACTTTTAACTTCACCACTCACAGCAGAGCTGATTGCGAAACTCCAGTGTCTACTCATTATGGGATGCATATAATCATGTCTGCATCACTGTAAGCTAAGCTCAAAAGTAACTAATATCTTAGCTGTATTCCCTCTGAAAAATGTTGAAGTTCTTTTCCAGAAAGTGCCCTAACAGGATTGCCTGCTCTCTACCAATATCCATTGCTGTGGTAAAAATTAGGAAGGTGAAGATGAAATGGTTACAACGAATATTTCTTCCTCTGTTGTGGTTTTGTAGCATAAACTCAGAAGTCTCCATATTCTAGTAATATTAATCCAGCATTATACCTTACATTTGGACTATATAATCCATTATAATAATGTCTAATATTTGTGTTTATTATTTATATTTGGGCAATGTGATATATCTACTCAGCAAAATATTTTTTGAATGGGCAGATCAATTAATCAATTAAATAGCAACGTTTCCCTAATGTCACAGTTTCTGCAATGCCTTTCAAGGAATGTTATATGACTTGGTTTATTTTGCTGGAGTCATTAAAACTACTCTTAATCAGGGCCTTGCTGACTCACTCAAGGATTCATTTAAAGTGTGCATACGTCACGCTGAAGGGAACATAATCAGCTGACTTTGAGTGATGAGCATCACTGATTACTGAGTATGTAGGATTCTAAGAAACCCTACATGACTAGCAGCACACGCTCATGGCCAGAACACATGCATTGAGGGGCAGAAGGGCTCAAGCACACAATGTAAACAGTGTGGTAAAAAAGCTTTGCTTCAGTAAGTGAGTATACCCAAATGGCAATACACTAGCAAGGGCAACTTGGAATACATGAAAAACAGGGGAAGCTTATCAAACAGATAGTTAGTGCCCTCAAGTGAATCAGAGACAAACCCTATATGAATGAAGAAGAAATCTAGAAATAATCATGGTCAATCAGGACTACTTCTCAAATTGTTAGTATAAGTTGAGATGTTGACAGAGTAGTGAAGATGGTAGACATTCTTAATTGTGAGAAAAGTGTATAACTCTAATTAACATCATGATTAATTTTAGAAAAATTTACCACTTTTCTCAAAGGTCACTCATTCTTACATGGGATTAAGAGGGACAGCACTAAGGTCGGAGTCAAACTCAGGGAAGTTCCTGAATTTCAGGGACAGAGACGTATGATAAACTGGACAAGGAAATCTAACACAGTAGTAGGCCATTACACTCAGTGCAGGTAGTGGACAGATAGGGGATTCAGTAGCATTTTCAGGTACAGTGTGATGTAAAACATAGGCAGTATAAATGTTTCGAATGAATCCTTGATATATGAACAGTGCACATTCCAGTGCCTTTATTTGTGCTCTAGTAACAATGCAAGGTAGTGAGTGGCTATGATAAATAAAACTGTGGAACAAATGCGAAAATAATGAGCACCAATAGACATAATTCCTAGAAACAATAATAACAGCTGTGTCAGCAGCATACATGTTGGGAAGGTAGGAAGTGGGATAGTTACTCAGTCCCAAACCATTATGTGATAAAATTCACCAGGACCTGCCAATAGAACTTTCACTTTGCACAGCATATTACTTGATGATTATGCTGCAGTGCATCAATACACTTGTATAACTGTGACTGATGAGAGGTAATTACAATGGAGATGTGGGACATGTCATGAGAAAGGCAAAATATGCCAAGATGGAAATTCTGGAAGATACAAATCATTTGGAGGCAGTCCATTAACATCAAGGCTGTTATGCTGCAGTGCATCAATACACTTGTATAACTGTGACTGATGAGAGGTAATTACAATGGAGATGTGGGACATGTCATGAGAAAGGCAAAATATGCCAAGATGGAAATTCTGGAAGATACAAATCATTTGGAGGCAGTCCATTAACATCAAGGCTGTATGTGTAAGAGTGTCAGTGTATGCCTATGGTCATGATTATGTATGTGTGAAAGGAAGACCACTCATGATAGGAGAAGTAAGTGCAGCAAAAATGTGTCTGATGATGCTGTTGTGTAATGACAATGATGCATGCACTGTTTCACTTTATAACGTATGTTATGGGAGTGTAAAGCAGTTGTGCCTTATGTGTGTAGTTCCTGCTGTTGCCATGCATATACAAGACATACAGTCTGATAAATTATACCTGTGAAGGCTATATAGTATAATGACCTAAATAAAAATAGCTCACTAACTGAGCATTTTCCAATACATTTGTAGTACTTGGATCACAGCATGCAACATACCTCACAGAAAGGTGAAATATCTCCTGGTAGAGGAACTGTAGATACTGATTGTAATATCTAGCATACACTTACCTGTCACATTGTTGTCCTCTGAGAATCAGCACTATCTCCATTGTGTGGCAATAGGCATTGCCATAAATTCTCAGAAGCATTTGCCATGAAACCACTGAAATTCACTATTCCTCTACATGGATTATTTACTGTGCAGTCTGCTAACCATTGTGCAAACGAATGCATCATTATACTGGGCATGGTCATAAGGAAAAATGACAATTGCTGAATGAATATCATCTTCCAATCCCATAACCATTACAAGCTATCATAACCAAGATCCTATTAGACTTTGAGACCACTATGTAGTATTCCATGGTTTGATATCAGTTGAATAAGCCATTCTTGCCTGTAAACACAAAACTATGAACAAAATAATAGAAGACATGCAGCAATGCAGGTTAAGTTCCTCTTGACCTGTGCACCAATGGAACATGCCATAAAAGGCATCATATCACACTTGTCAAATAACATACAATTTAAGGGATAACTTGAGCATTGTGTTTGAATGCATATACCTCCCTTTAAAGGGATTACAAAAGTTTGCCTGTCCATCCCCATTTGTAAAGTTTACATTATGTAAAGTTTTAGTTATCAATTTAATTTGATAATCCACTCCTGTATATTACCAGTCTGTTACACACTCAGTACATACACCATGATAGACTTGAACACCTGCCTACCTGGCTTCATATCTCCTAGCACACTATATCAACCAGCAGTGATGCCACAGACAGTAACATATCTGACATCTCACGAAACCCACACTCAAAGGGATTACATCAACAGTCTGTTGTGATGATTAAGACTCCCCTAAAATGTTTTCTATAACATAAAAAAATCTTCATCCCTGTTAGTGTTCAGTGTAATATGGGTTTATATTTCACCATCTGTTGTGTAAGCTAGTCCTGCGACTAATGTCTTCCATAATGACATTACGTGATTTGAACCCCTGACAGTCTATGTATACAGTAGTACAGAACTACATATTAACTGCTGATGCCAGAAAGCACACATTTTAAGGGATGACACTTGTGGTCCATTATAACAAATATGAGTCATATATGATGTAGCAATGTCAATGTTCATCCAACTTTGACTTATCACCCCTGTTAAACTCATTGCTATACAAGTCAGGTTATCTGCTGTACAGTCACAGTAGGTGAGAACAGCTGCATTTGAACCACTAGCTATCTATGCCCACACTCAGTAGAGCTGTATATCAATTGTATCTGCAACAGGTGAGTTTAAGTTATAACTGTAAGAAATCACACACTTCAAGATCTGACATAAACATTGTTATGGAATGCGCATGTATCCCTAAAAATGTATGTTGAGGGATCAAAAGCCTTCAGGCATGTCAGTATTCACACAAGTGTGTCAACCATATCACTATCTGTTGAGTAATGTATTCTTGTCTGTAAATTTTGTTTTCCACACATACATTGCTTCAACATTGTCAGCTTTGAACCCATATCCATTTGAGTCCACAATATTTAAAAGTGCCTATTATCTACTCATACAACAGGAGAAATCTAATTATGACTGTGAAATAGAACATATTTTAAGGGATGGCCTCATGTTGTATGTCAATTAAAATGTTGGCCTTAAGAAAAATAGTTGTGGGATCCCTCTCTCACTGGAAATGCTTCCATTGAGGTGAAGTGTGCACACCAGACATAAAGTCTGTGCCAGTCCTACTCAGCTCTAAAGCCAAATATACAATTACACTAGTTAATCCTTGCCAAGTTTGATCCCCTATCTATCTAAGTCTATAATTTAGAGAGCATTTTATCAACTGCCGATGCCAAAGGAGAAATCTTATCACAATTGTTAGACACCACATGGTTGTACTATACATTACATATGTTAGGGTAAATGAACATTTTTTTTTTTTTTTTTTTGTTATAGGAACTCAAAACTGTAATGTGTTGAACACAGATCACTGCATACTATAGAAAAACTGTAACATTACTTTGAACATAGACATTGTACTATAAATGGTATGTGTGTGTCATACTAAGTTGTAGTGACCATTTATATGGTGGCTGATGCAGTACTTACAGTTGTCAAGCAGTGACGAGGTACACCTACATTCTTGACTGCCTCATCATCATTGTATGACAATCTTGATATAGGATGTAGATGATTGTGCAGACTCTGAGGTATGTGTACCTCATCATCATTGTATGACAATCCTGATATAGGATGCAGATGATTGTGCAGACTCTGAGGTATGTGTACCTCATCATCATTGTATGACAATCCTGATATAGGATGTAGATGATTGTGCAGACTCTGAGGTATGTGTACCTCATCATCATTGTATGACAATCCTGATATAGGATGTAGATGATTGTGCAGACTCTGAGATATGTGTACACTGTGCAAGGTAAGCTCAAGCCATACATGGAAGATTACAGTCTTTAAAACTCCTTAGCAAGTATGTGGCCAATTGTCCCACTTCAATAGAATACATTTGGAAGGGTTATGTATTTCAGTGAAAACATTATTTACATTATGTAGCAAGGAAACAGCATCACAGTGAAGTCCTCATATCCTAACTACAATAAACAAATAAACCATACACAAGCAATCCAAGCATTTCACATTACTTTCTTTATGTCACAATTGCTTACTGAAGAGTAAACATGTTTGAACAAACAATGGCAAAGTATTACAACATGTGCAATTATATTTTGAGATTTTGAATTTATGTAAAACACAAGTCATCTGTGCTCAAAGTCAAGCATCACACAGAAAAGGACTGCAGCCATATGCACAGTTCTGAATCTGAGCCATTTCAGAACATGTGTGTGTGATGTGTTAGTGTATTCTGTCATCATTTAAACATCTGGTATGATCATTACAGTAAAGTGCCCAAAATACGGATAAAGCATATATATATATATATATATATATATATATATATATATTTATAAATAAAAATGTAAATGTTCGTTTGTTCAAAATCTTAAATCTCTGAAAGTTCTTCACCGATTGCTTTGAAATTTTCACACAATGTTGCATTCAAATACGCGCGTTTTTATATACCTACTATTATATAGATGTCACACGTTACATTCAAATACGCGCGTGTTTTTATATACCTACCTACGATTATATAGATGTCGCACCTGTGACAGGTAAAAACATGCTTTTTTTGAAAAACAGCGCCATCTGTTGGACGTAAAAGCAACACACATTATACTAAATATTTTACGATTCTATTTCAATGTTTCCAATTTACGATCCATTTACAATTTCCAAATTTCCAAATTAGGTCGTCGTACTCGCGGAGTGGAAGCAGTGCGATGAGTAATTGCAACTCAAACTGAGGAAGAATGGGCATCAGTGAATGAGCGAAACAGACAAAGAATGGCTCAAATACCTGCCGAGGAAGCAGCAGAGCAACGTGCACCCAGACTTGAGGATGCATGGATGCGAGCACGGCGATCACTTTCTGCAGCTTCAGATCTGCTTCATTCTCAACAGAATGAATGCGACAGGCTGAGAGTGGCTGAAATACGTCAATGAGAAACAGCAGATCAGCGTCAAACACGACTCCGTGCTCAGCAATCACATGATTACAATCGCCTTGCATTCCGGTACAACCCAGCTGATGATTATAGTTTGAGCCGGCATGTTCTCATCGGCACTATGACTGAAGTGTGTCCTTATTGCAAGGCTCTGAAATTTAATGGAGAAACGAAAGGAATGTGGTGCGCCGCCGGAAAAATTAAACTGCCTCAACTTGGAGAACCGCCAGAGCCATTAAAAACTTTTCTTGCCGGATATACCGCCGAATCAAAGCATTTCCTATCTAACATCAGGAAATACAACTCATGCTTCCAAATGATGTCCTTCGGCGCAGAAATCGTAACAGCTCAATTCATGCCAAGTTTCAAAGTGAAAGAACAAATTTATCATAAAGCCGGCTCCATGCATCCATTCCCAGATGGTCAACATAAATTCCTACAAATGTATTTCATCGGTGATGGCAATGATGAATTGAATGCATGCTGCGGAATTTCTACCGGCATACAAAGGTCCATCATTTCCCAACTGCAAGAGCTTCTTCACGAATAAAACAATTTAGTGCATTTGTTCAAAACAGCAATTGACATGATGCCATCTGATACACACAAGATTGTTATTCATGCTGACAAAATGCCTGCTGGAGAACATGTGCGAAGATTCAATGCTCGAACTATAGACAAAGTGGCAATTATTATAGTCGGAGATCAATTCCAACCTACAGATATTGTTCTTCATAGGAGAAACGATCAATTGACAACACTTTCAGTAACTTATCAATGCTACGATGCCCTGCAATATCCAATCAATTTTTGGGATAGTGCCGATGGATATCACTTCAACGTTAAGATGATAAATCCAGTCAGTGGCGAAGAAACAAATATGAAATGCAGTGCAATGAACTATTATTCATACTGATTAATGATTCGAGAGAATGAAGAAAATCACATTTTGAAATGCCGTCAATTGTTTCACCAATACATCGTAGATATGTATGCAAAAATAGAAACAGTACATTCGATATTCATCCGTTTGAATCAGACCAAGCTTCGCCCTGAAGAATATGTTCATTTGCGAGATGCAGTTGTAAATGACGGTAATACAACTAACGTTGGAAGACTAACGATTTTGCCCTCATCATATACAGGCAGTCCACGTCATATGCATGAGTACGCTCAAGATGCAATTGCGTATGTTCATCACTATGAGCGTCCAGAACTATTCATTACATTCACATACAATCCAGCTTGGGACGATATATGACAGCTCTTACTTCCTGGGCAATCGCCGGTGGATAGGCATGACATCACAGCACGTGTTTTCAGACAGAAGTTGAAATCGCTGATGGATTTCATGGTAAAACATGAAGTGTTTGGGTCTGTGTGCTGCTGGATGTACTCACTGAAATGTGCGTTAATCACCCTTCCACTACCAGTGCCTGCTCTAAGAGGTAAGATATCACTGCCAGGATTAGAACACGCAAACATGTACACATTCATCACAACAACAAAAAATATTGTATACCCACAAGCATTGTGAAATTAAACATATTAGAAAAGTGCGCTTTCTCTTCTTTCTTTTCCATTTAACCAGACTGAGTCACAGCAACGCGTGGCCGGGTACAGCTAAGATATATATATATATATATATATATATATATATATATATATATATATATATATATATTAATATATACATATATATATATATATATATATATATATATACACACACACACACACACACACACACACACACACACACACACACACACACACACACACACACACGCACATACATATTTGGTTAACCTTATCCAATTAAAAATAAGAGTAAAGGATAGTGTCAAAGGCCTTAACTAATTGTCCCTGAAATCCTTTGATCACAGCTTCAAGCACTGCCACAAAAAAGTAATGAGTAGTGAAACAGCATCAGCTTGGGCACACCCATGCTATAATAATTGTCTTCTATATAAATGTATGCTGTTACAAGTTATTTTATTTAGATATGCTCAAGTTTTTAATGACCCTGCATAATCTTACTGATGTATAATTTGCAGAGTAAATAAAAGCGTTCTTTAAGAATAGGGATAACATTAGTCTGTTTTTGCTCTGGAAGTTCATATCTGCTATTCTGCATTTTTTAAATAAAACACAAAACTGGGAAAACGGTACTGAAAGAGAAACTAAACTGCACATTTTTTCATTATTATGCAGAGGATTCCTTTCAGCTGCAGTTGATTAAGTAATGTAATACTATTACTGGCTTTCCTTAGAAGTTTAGTATCCATCTTTGCCTACAGTGGCCCACAGTTGCACTTATCAATGTTTGGACTAAAGCAGTGAGTACTGCTCTGCTCTCTCGCTCACACATCTCCATTCTACAGTACTAAGTCAGTTTAGTAACTACATCTTTACCGATTTATTTTTTTAATTTACTTCACTTGAAAAATGAATGTGTGGTATACCTTGCTGCAAATGACAGAAGATAATACAAGCAGCTTCAATGTGAGAGGATCTCTGTCAAGACAGCACATCTTTCATGTCTTCTGCCATCTGCACTCCAAAACATACCTGCACCCTGGCTAAATAATGTCTCAGTGTACTCAACGTTCCCAGGGCCTAAAGTTTCTTTTAGATCATTTATCAACTAAGCTTATTAAGGTTGCTAGGAAGATTAATGTTACATAATATGTCATGAAGAAGTATATCAGTCAACAAAGTCACTGTAAAGACAACAATTCCACCTCTACACATCTGGCAGTGAATTAAATTAAAAAAATAAAATAAAAAAAAAAAACACTTCCCATTCACTGTTGAACTGCTGTTGCTCTTCCTCACTGAGATCTTCCATTAACTTTTAATATTTGTGGACCTTCTTCTTGAGGAAAAAAGCCCTCAGTGTTCTTGTCACGTTCACCAACATCCCTCTATATAAAACAAAAGGACTACATTCTGCACAAAACACCTGCACAAGACTCTGCATACAGAATATGCCTCATGATTGACGTGAAGAGGATGTATGTAGTTATACTGCAGTACATAACTAATTTTTATTATTATTAGCATTTTAAAGATTGGGGTTTGGTATAACGGTTATGACGTTTGACTCCCAAACACAAAATACAATGTTTGATTCTCACCTTTGGTCAATTTGGTGGAGCGGCTCGGAATTTGGTGACTTAGCCAGAGACCTGGAGTGAATTTGACCTTAATCTGAGGCATCCTTGGTGATCAACAGAAAATAAGCATATTTTAAGTTGGCATTGCACTTTTTTGAACTGCATTTTGCTTAATTACTGTTTCATTTTTGCTTTTGTTGCTGCTATGACTGTTTTTTCTGCACTTAGAAATCCTAATACTTCTTTATTTCATAGCATAGGGTAGATTCAGATCTGCTGAATCTTGTCTGTTTGGTATTAACTGAGCACTAAAACAAGCCATCCTACATTAGGAAGGCCCTCCTGCACCCTTGTGGCAGAGATGTGTAGCCCAGGGCCCATCAGAGTTGGGGATTCTTGGAATAAGGGTCAGTTTGGGCTCCCCCATTGGCTAGTATATATATATATATATATATATATATATATTTATATATATATATATATATATATATATATATATATATGTGTATAAAATCTACATACTTGGAAAAGGCCTAGATGTCTAACTCATGATATGTTGTGTTCCTCAAAGAATCTGCTTTGTTCTATTAAATCACTGAGGACAGAAGTCAGTATCTACTAAAATATATGTATATGCCACACCTTTATATCCTAAAGAAAATACACGCTAATGCTACATATTTTAATATGGCAACTTCCTATGTATATAGGAGAAATATTTGTAATCTTCACCTGTTGTTGAACATTTGTCCACACACTACTTTAGGATTTGTCCAGATGTTTTCCACTTACAGGTGGACAAGTGTAAGTAGGTGTGAGATAGTTGTATACCACATAAAGAAAGAGGTGGGATTCTGATGGTGGAATAACATATTTATGCAATAGTTCATGAGGGAAAATGTTATTAGAAAAAAAAAATCTTAAGTAATGGTTTGCATAATCCTGGAATCAAACCCCTGACAACCCACCTAAACATTCTCTGGCCCAGAGAACTGTCTTATCACACCACAAAAGAAGGCACAAATCAAACTAACTTATTTAAAGGGACAATGACAACAGTATCAGGCAAGGGACTATGCTTGCATCAGACTTAATAACAGTAATAAGAATTGAAATATGCCTGATGTTGATCATTAAACCATGAAGCCTGTGAAACATCTGAAACATTATCTCCTAATAGTGCTATCAGTCTTGGTTTTCATTGCATTGCATTTCTAAGCACAGTTGCACAAATAGAACCATATTACTGTGACCAAACGTAAGCTCTTTAGTTTTTGCCATTGGGTGTGAACTGTCATTTACCATCAGCAATCACTGCTGCACAATGCCAAGTGCCACTAAATCCTTATGACAAAAATGGAGAGTTTGGCTTATTTGCCTTTTCTGGCCATGTGCGTGGTGTGTCATTCTATGTTTTGACCAGTCAAAATGTGCGAAAATTGGTTAATAAGACAATGATGAAAATGGGGACAAGCGGAGGGTAGGACACTGGGGGCAAGAATAAAGGAATGTGTAACAATGTCTGGTTGGAGAGCGTGACAGCTATATATATATATATATATATATATATATATATATATATATATACACACACACACACACACACACACACACACACACACACACACACACACACACACACGCGCGCGCACACACACACACACACACACACACACACTTTATGCATAAAACCCATCAAATGTCAAAGTTAAAGGATTATAATGTGACAATAACTTTGTAATTACAGAATAATTCACTTTTAGGTAATACACAGTAATTGCTACTTCTACTTGGACTTAAACCATCACTCATCTAAGATGAATAACAGATTGGCTAATGCAAATCTTGTAATGATTATTTCAGCAGGCATGTATGTTTGTTATATATATAGTGTAAGCCACCTCATTTGTGACTGTGTCAGGCAATTATGGACTGATGCCCTTAGTACTGATAAAGTGAAGCTAATTTCTAAGCTATTACAAAATGGCTGTCATTCACATCTGATCCTAACTTACCCAGTTTATTAGAACTTTTCTGTGCTGGAAATGCATGATATTGCATAAGCCGGTAGTGGTTCGCTATATTTGCCGAGCACAGGTGGGATATTGGTTTGAAAAATGTCCTTCCATTGTTGAACAGGTCCTGCTTGCATCACTGTAATGATGACAACATTGTTCACCAGTGAAAGTAATGTCAGCAACATTGTTGACAGCCTTGGCAAAGTTATTACAAAAGTAATCCTTGCACTGGGACACAGTATAGTCTTCCTGCTACAACCTTTACAAAGAGGTCAACAAAGATGTTTAACTCATCCTGACACAACGTTTAGGCACTAAATGGATCACAGACCCTCATCAACATCATAGGATCACAGGATCATTGGAAGTTACCAGGCTATCAGCCCTGAGGCCCTTATAAGCCTAGGCCAAGACTTTAGCCCATGCTTAGACAAGTCAGCACTTAAAGCCCCTGTGTAGCAGGGACACAGGTGGAATCCCAGGAGTGTATTTACTGTTTCCCATCCAGATATCCAGGTTGCGCTTGAAAAGGGATAATGAGGTACTCTGCCTGACATGGAGATGGAGTCTATTCCACAGATGGGGGGAGTCTCTAGGACACAAATCTGTCCTGCCAACAAGTCTTATTCATGTCACAGACCAGGCTGAGATTGAGCGTGTGGGTTACTTGAGTGAAGCTTGACTTGCGGATATGCAGCAGTCCCATTAAGTGCTGAATTCCCTCATGACTGATTGTGTACCTAGGATGTTGTTATTAATGTGATAATATGTAGAGACATCATTCTCCCCAAAGGGGATGATGATGCATTTTTTGGCATTCAGCTTGAGTCCATGTTTCTTGCACCAATCATTTGTTTGGATGAGACCCTCTTGGGGGACGTCCACATCACTTGGGGAATTGATGACCACACCTAGTTATGCAGTCATCTGCAAACTTGGTCAACCATAGCCCACTGGTTTTGGCCTGCACCTCAGTGAAGTATATCCCGAATAAGATAGGCCCCAAGACCGAGCCCTGGGGTATGCTGCTCATTACAGGTCTACTGCTTGAAGTGGCTTCCCCTATTTTGATTAGGTGGGTTCTATCAGTGAGCCAATTTGGTACCCATCTGGCAACATATGGATTAATGCCTAGTTGAAAGAGTTTATATATTATGCCCCACTGGGGAATAGTGTCAAAGGCTTTGGCCAGGTCAAGGTAGGCAGTGTGCACCATTTCTCCTCATCCATGGCTTTGGTAACTGTCGCAAAGAAGTTGACCGGATTTAACAGACATGACCTCCTCTTGACAAAGCCAAACTGTGTGGGGTCAAGTGTTTGGAGGTTGCCAATGTCCCTGTTAATGAGGTCCATGATAATCTATTCCATGGCCTTGCAGATCAGGCTAGTTAGGCTGATGGGCCTATAATTTCCCAGATCGGTGGAAGCTCCAACTTTGTGTAAAGAGATGACAGTGGCTGGCTGCACTCCAC
The DNA here is from genome assembly GCF_019279795.1 of Protopterus annectens. Lineage (NCBI taxonomy): Eukaryota > Metazoa > Chordata > Ceratodontiformes > Protopteridae > Protopterus > Protopterus annectens. The sequence continues at coordinate 876,325,425 of NC_056732.1, forward strand.
TCAGCTGGGACAAAGCCAGTACTCAGGCTTTGGTTGAATAAGGTGCCAAATGGTGCTGCAAGTTCCTGCCTGAGATCATGTAGGATGCAGCCTGGAGGCTGTATTTTTTGCCTTTGAGAGTGCAGTAATGACCTTTACCCTAGAGATAAGGGGAGGGGGCAGGTACTGGGGATGTTCTGATTTACTGATGGGGTGGACAGACGTGTAAAGTTTTCACTGAATCTGTCAGCCAGTAGGTTGACTATATCTACAGCATTTGTGTATGTGGTGTCCTTGACCACCAGTTCTGAACAGATCTGGGTGCTTCCTTTGAGATTGAGGCCATATGTGAAAATAGCCGTATGATTTTCTCTAGTAGATGTGGCCAACCTGGACTCAAAGCTGGCTTTAGAGTATTTCACTAGTGCTCTTATTTGCTTGTTCAGGCTAAGGACAGATCGCTTCCATTTGGGCACCTGCTCCTTCTTGGTCCTGGACAGCAATTTTTTTCCTTTTGTTCTATAGTTTATTTATTGCAGGTGTTCACCAGACAGGTTTACTCTTCCTTGCGGAGGATGATTTTGTCCTGTCAGGTACAGCTGATTCCATGCATCTATATAAATGCTCGTATAGTACTTTGGTGTAGATATGGACATTAGTGCCAGTTCCAACAGAGAGGGAGGGGGTTGTGAAGCTGTTTATACCATCCCTCAAGAGGCTGTAATCAGCTTTGGAGAAGTTTTTTTTGTTTGGCCCTGGCTAGAGGGGAGTCAGTGGAGATGCTGACTTCAAAGGTGACTGCTTTATGGTTGGATCATACCAGGGAGGATGATACTGTAGGAGAGCTACAATGGTTACTTATGTTGGTTAATACCAAGTCCATGATATTATCACGTCTTGTGGGCGTATTGACTAGCTGTTCCAAGGCATTTGCTTTGATAAAATCAAGGAATCTGTGGGCAAGAGTAGTTTTTGTAATCTATGGTTGGGTAGTTAAAGTCGCCTGGGATCAGAGTAAAGGATTGAAAAATGAACACCTCCACCAGGTTTTAAACCCAGTCCCCTATCCTCTACAACCCATTGCATTAACCCACCATGCCACACAGATCTAATATCATCTGCCATGTCTTCTTAACGATATCATGAAAAATGGCAGAGAACTGGCATCCATTTGAGATCCCCCATATACCAGTTTGTGCACAATGACCTGCCAACTATGCAACTGCATTTACATGACACAAAGCACAGAAATGGAAAGGAATAAAATGTTTTATTCATTCCTCAATATGCACTTCAGATCTGAACAATGGGAGTAAAAATTGGTCATGTGTGCTGATCAGTCGGTTTCAAAATGTGCAACAGCAACTCTGTCAGCTGCTGGCTAAAGTCGATATCTCTTGTACACTTCAAATGAAATATTGGCACCTATGTAAATGTTCTATGGGGGTGTTGGATGGCAGTCATAATTGGAACATTGGCACAGATATGACATTACAGTCTTAATGAGTTTATTCTCATTTAATGTTGTCCTTTCATCATTACATAATACTTTGGTGGTAGGTACATTTTACACACTGGGAGTAATAGCACCTAGGAATCAAACCCATAACAAAATCGGAACATAAACTTAGTTATGGGGCATATTAACTGTTAATGCCACAGGAGAACTCACATTTACTGTGCATTTTTTTGAAGTGTAGAATTTGATCATGACTGGAGGAAGACCTAATTCTAACAACCATGTAACTGTTGCACTTTGACTATGTCAGAGAGAATTAGGGTGGGGAGAGACAACATAGATGTTGGATTAAAATTTTGAAGCATATATACATTCATCTGGAAAAGTTTGTACTGCATTAACTTATGCAATGTCTGTTATGCTAGCTGTCAGTTGATGAAGCCACGCATATTTGGGTGAGAGATATCAATGTATTAGTGGATTCATAATAGCACAATAACAGACATTTCTTTGCAGTCATTCTTGTTTAATGGCAGTACTCCATGACATCTTTAGTGCTAATGAGATATAACAATCTTTTATAATGCTGACTTTGTGTGAAGACCTTTTAGATTCATTCAACACCTGGTGCATTTCTCTTCATAACACATATTGAAGAAGGGGTCATAAAGACTTTCGATAGCATAATTTTTTCTACACAACATACCATCAGTATAACATACTCTTTTGGTGATGACATAGTTTATGCTACTGATGCCATGTTCATATGCTGAAATTGGTGTTGCTGACCTCTTAACATTTCAGTAACGCTAGTTGTAATACTTCATACTTTTGATCAGCAAGTATTGAGAACATCATACACATAATATCAATCATCTTTTAACTTCTCAAGTGTGCTGCAGGTTCAAGTACAGGTAAAAATGCATGACAACACTATATTATGACCCGTAAATTAAAATTATCATTAACGTGTATTTATAGGTTCATAGGTTCATAGGTAAGTACTAGGCTATCTTCCCAAGGGCATTTATAAGTCTAGCCAAAATGTGTTGGCTTTTGCCACCCCCTTAGATTACTTCCCTGTGCCTCTGTCCAGCAGACCCATTAGTTCCCTGTGCCACTGTCCAGCAGAGCCACTGCAGTGATCCCCGGGGTAAATTTTCTGTTTCCCATCCACCCGTCAAGGTTTCTCTTGAAGAGTGTTAGTGAGGGGCTCTGCCTGATGTATATTGGAATCCTGTTCCAAAGCATGGGGAATCTCTGGGACAGGAATCTATCCCTCCAGCATGTCCTATTTATTGTTGTGGTGAGGGTTATATCTCTAGAGTGTGTGGCTCTCCAGGATTTGTTTTTTTTAGATGGAGCATGTCCATCAATTCTGGGTTGGACATGGCCTTGTATGTCAGGCAGAGATCACCTCTGAGTAAGTGGTATGCAACCAAGTACAGCTGGAGTTTTTTGAGTCGGGCTGCATAGGGCATCTGTTTGAGGCCAGTAATCCTCTTGGTGAGGTACTTTTTTGGTCTTTCCAGCTGTTGTAGGTGTCTTGTAAGGTACATCCCAAATGGGGTGTTGTATTCTATGATGGGTTTAATGAGTTATGAGTAGAGAGGCACAATAACCTCTTTTGTTCTAGACACGAACCCCTTTTTGATTAGGTGGGCCACATAGAAGGATTTTCTAACCATCTTGGCAATATGATTATCAAAGACGAGATTACTATCTACTTGGGTGCCCAGATCCCTTATTACATTTTCTGTATTTAGGGGACTACCACCTATGTGGTAGTTTGCGGTTACTTTATTTTTTCCAGAGAGGATGACTATGCACTTTTTGGCATTTAGCTCAAGACCATGATTTTGACACCAGGTATCTGTCTCAGTGAGACCCTTCTGGAGGGTGTCTGTATCATCCGGAGAATCAATTATGGCCCCTAGTTTGCAGTTGTCTGCAAACTTGGTCAGCCATAGTCCTCCTATGCTTGCCTGTACCTCTGAGATTTATATACCAAACAGGAGGGGTCCTAGGACTGAGCCCTGGGGGATGCCACTTGTAACCGGTTTAGAGATGGAAGTAGAGCCTGCAACTCTCACCATGTGGCTTCTATCCATGAGTCAGTTGGCAACTCATCTCATGACGTAGGGGTTTATGTTCAAGCTGGTGAGCTTGTCTATAATACTAGAATGGGGAATGGTGTCAAAAGCCTTTGCAAGGTCTAGGTAGGCTGTGTGGACCTCCTTTCCCTCATCTAATGCCTTGGTAACTGTCTCAAAGAAGTCCACCAGGTTTGAGAGACATGATCTGCCCTTACAAAAGCCAAACTGGGTAGGGTCCAAGGATTGGAGGTTCCCAATGTCTCTGTTAATGAGTTCCATGATGTTGCACTCCATAGCCTTGCAGACCAGACTAGTCAGGCTTATATGGCGATAGTTCCTGGGGTCCATTGTGGCTCCACCTTTGTGTAGTGGGATAACTGTTGCTGTGTGCCACTCTGTGGGTATGTAGCCTGTAGAGAGGCTGAGTTTGGGCAATGCATTTAGGTGAGAGGTTAGTTCATTTTGGAGCTCTTGTAAGACACAGCCTGGGGCACCATCTGGTCCTATTGAAGCTGTGTTTTTGGCTTTGGATAGGGCTGTTTTAACCTGTGTGTCAGTGATTGATGGGGCCCTACATTCTTCTGGTATGGTTATGGGCCCTTTAGGGGGTGAAAGGGGGGTGAAGTTTGCACTAAACCTGTCTGCCAGAATGTTGGCAATATCAGTCGGTTCAGTGTATTTTGTGCAATCCTACGCTAACTCAGAGCAGATCTGAGAGTTTCCACTTAGGTTCTTGACATAGCTAAAGAATGCTTTGTGGTTATCTTTGGAGTCATTGGCAATTTTTCTTTTGAAACTAGCCTTGGATGATTTAATGAGGGATCTTAGTTTCTTGCTGATACTGATCAGGGATGTCTTTCCTTCTTGGGATTTTACTCTTTTCTGTGCTAGTTTCCTCCTTCTGTTGTCTAGTTTGTTTATGGCAGGGGTCCACCAGACTGGTTTCCTTTTTTTGGAGGAGTGAGTCTTGGTTTTACTTGGGATAGCATGATCCATGCATTCCTGCAAATGCTCATAGTGTGCCTTTGTAGAGGTTTCAGCAGCTTGGACAGCATTGTCCTTTAGCATGGGGGCTGTGAACCTTTCCACCTAGGTCTTAAGTAACGCAAAGTTTGCTTTTGAAAAGTTTTTCACAGTGGTTTTTTTGATTGGGGGTGGGGGCAGAATGTGGATATCCAGAGTGATTAGTCTATGGTCTGATCTAACCAGCGAGTTGTTGACCTCCGGTGTGGAACACTGGTCGTCCATGGTGGTGATGACCAGGTCCAATATGTTGTTCCCTCTGGTGGGGGTTTTGATCAGTTGATACAGGGCATTTGAGTATATAAATTCTAGGAAGCGTTGGGCAAGGGAGTTAGTACTTGAGTAGTTCTCCCAGTTTATGTTTGGGTAATTGAAATCACCCAGTATTAGGGTGCTTGGTAGGACCTTCATATTTCCCAGTGTCTCCAGAAATGTGGAATAGGGGTCCTGGGTCATGGTGGGTGATCTGTAGCAAGCTACAATTTGGATTGCAGTTTTGCCCATTGTTAGTTGCACATGGATAATCTCTGATGAATTGTGCTGCACCACTAACCTGGTGGTGTGGGTATCCTTGATGAATATGGATACACCTGTTCTGGTTCGGTGGCCGAAAGGTATGGTATGAGTTATAGCCTAGTAGTGCTGGGGTGCTCTCAGGAGCCTTAAACCAGGTTTCTGTTAATGCACAGATGTCAATGTTCTCCATACTGAGGAGTGTCTCGAGTGTGTGCATTTTGAGGTTTAGACTTCTGGCGTTGACTAGCATTACCCTCAGTTTTTGGTTGCTTGTGCTATTTATGGTGGTGGGTTTGGTTTTTGAGCCTTGCCTAAAAAAAGACAATATGGGGTGGCAAGAGCCTTGGCCAGTATTCGAAAGCCTAAGTGTGACAGGTGCAAGCCATCTCTTGCGAAGCAACGTGGCTTGTTGAGCATGTCATCACAGGCAAACAGATACTGGATCCCCTTTGAATGACACCAGAAACTTAGCCAGTTGCTGAAATTGATAATTTTTCTTTATAGTGTGGCATCAATCTTGGTGAGGGCAGGATGCTACTCAGGATCAGGGTCATACCTGCCTGGGCTACATGATCAGAGAGCTCTTTCATGTCCCTTTTCATGTAGTCCAGAGAGGTATGTCTGAGGTCATTCACACCAACATGGACAATGGCAGTCGTATTTGTACTTGTTCTGGACTGACCTAAGTGCTTGTGTTATGTGGCAGATGCTGGCGCCCGACAGGCAGCTAACTGTAACCCTCTCCTTGTCCAGCCTAATTAGTGGGACATCAGTGTGCCTGACTATAGTCGCCTATTACTAGTGTGTTGGGTATGTTATTTTGCCTTAAGGGCTGTGATTGCATGGCACACTAATTATGTGAAGATGGGGTGTGGAGGTTGCTTGGATGTCTGCTTTGAAGGTCTCTGTTGCTTTTCCAGATTTTTATTTAGAGCCTCCAAGTATGTTTTCATATATTCATGTGTGTTATTTGCTGATGTTGGTTTATTAGGTCTATGTGAGACTGGTGGTGTGTTGCAAGTATTACCCTTCTCCTCTTGACTGTCAGTTCCAGTCTTGGGTTGAGAGAGCATTGCCTCCAGTTTGGCTGTATAATTGCATCTCTCACATATATTAGTGTTTGATAGTAGTAGGAGAGGGTTGTCTGTGTACGTGAGGCAGTTGTAACATTGCCTCAAAATGCCCAGATTCACCAGTTGGACTGGAGAGTACAACAGAAGCTTCCCTTTGGACATGCCTGAATAGGTAGAGTAAGCTGTTTTTCTGATTGGCTGGTGGGGATGAATAGAGAGCCTTGTCCTTCTGGACAGTATAGGGGGGGTCTAGTGCTAGAGTTAATTAGTGCTTGCTATGAGTTTTAAGCAAGTGCTTGACTGTGAAATGAATGGTTTGAGTGCTAAAGTTGAAGGTTTGTCTGGTTCCAAGGGAAAAAATTGAAGAGTAGACTTTGTGGAGCCGAGAATAGTTTAACTCTAGCTACCCAGCACTACCTGGAGCGCAAAACCGTGCAAATGTGGTTTTTATAGCAGGGAAGGGAAAGAGATAGAAATTAGCCCAAAATGGCCAATAAACTACTAACTTCTGGGCTAAAACCACTCCTCCAGGGACAGATAGGCTGCTCAAAGCTCCCCTCTCTCACAGGTGAACAGAAAAACTTCCATCTATCATATGGGCAACACAGAAACTTGTAACACAGCCCTGGATTCAGCAGTAATCTGAAAACTGGACTATACTAGTTCAGAAAGGCAGGAAAAAGTATATATATATATTTTTTATTTTCAAAAAATAGAGCAGATACAATCAAAATTAGCCCAAAATGGCCAATAAACTACAAACTTCTAGGCTAAAACCACTCCTCCAGGGACAGATAGACTGCTCAAAGCTCCCCTCTCTCACAGGTGAACAGAGAAACTTCCTTCTTTCCAAGTAATGTATGGGCAGCACAGAAACTTGTAACACGGCCCTGGATTCAGCAATAACCTGAAAAATGGACTATACTAGTTCAGAAAGGCAGGAAATAAGTTTTTTTTTTTTCAGAAAATAGAGCAGATACAATCAAAACAACACTTTAAATGCACAGAAAAAGTTATCACACTTTAGTGTGTAGCCTACAACAGTTAAACAGATTATTTAAACACAAGAATGACTTAATTCAAGTGCAGGCAGCAAATAAGTATAATATGTAGCAATAACAAACTTTTTAAATCACAGAAACGCTAAAAAACTGGCGTTTTAGGCGGAATTAGTTAAGACAGCAAGAAAAGCAGAAAAATGATAATTAATCTCTCCAAAGTCTCTCTTTTGTCTCTCTCTGTTGTTGTAGACTCTGCAGAACACCCGGAAGGCTCTTGCGGAGAGGAATACAAGCGCAAAAACTGCGCAAATGCAGTTTTTAGAGCAGGGAAGTGAAAGAGATAGAAATTAGCCCAAAATGGTTAATAAACTACTAACTTCTGGGCTGAAACCACTCCTCCAGGGACAGATAGGCTGCTCAAAGCTCCCCTCTCTCACAGGTGAGCAATGACACTTCCTTCTATCCAAGTAATGTATGGGGATTCAGCAGTGACCTGAAAACTGGACTATACTAGTTTAGAATGGTGGGAAACAATATATATATATATATATATATATATATATATATATATATATATTCATTTTGTTTTTAGAAAATAGAGCAGATACAATCAAGACAACACTTTACCCAATTAACCAGTTAAAAAGCTCAAAACTCAGCCCTGTTCTAGCAGTCTTCAATCAGACAAGTTCTAACTGCAGACTCCTGCCACTAGAGTACAGAGAAACCTTCTCCAAAAAATATGCCCTGGATCAGTGCACAAGTTATACAAACAAAGCTAGATCCAGCAGGCCGGAATCTAGTCTATGCTACAGCAAACAAGGCATACCGATTTCATAAAGAAACAGTTCAAGTAAGCATGCACAATAAGCCTTTAACCAGAAATTCCCAGCTCAGAAGGGCAGAATCTAGCCTCTCCTCTCACAAGAGTGCAGACCACAAACCTTCTTAATGTAAAATAACTGGCCTGAAGCCCAAGTGCTTAACCCAGAACTAATATACTTTTAGAATAACAGACACTGAGCCTTTAATCAGCAGTTCCCAACTTAGAAGGATGTACGATACCTGTCCTGCCACAACAGTGGAGACCACAAACCTTATTAATGTAAAACAACTGTTTGAAGCCCAAGTGCTTAAACCAAAGGCCTTAGAATAACAGTTACAATTTAATCAGGCTATTAACAAGCAGTAATAAAGGCAGCATAATAAATTCAATTGAGTACTTTTAAGAAGAGGCAAAAGCAAAATAAGCTAATAAAATAGGAAGAAACACAAATACAGTAAAGCAGATGAAGTGGATTTTTTTTTTATTGTAGATGGAGGAAACAGAACAGATTAAGATACTATAGGGGAATGCCCTTCCCAAGTGCTCCCTCAATACACAGCAGAGGAGATGGGACTGGTAGGAGTATCTGAAATCAAAATATGATCTCACTGTACTCAGTTGAGTGAGCAAATGAGATGGGTCCAGGAGGAGTGTGCAAAATAAGATTTACAGTAGGGGTGGGCAATTCCAAATCCACCAAGATTAACACCACAACAGGAAACAGGAACAGGGGGTGGGGAAATAATTGCAGATAGACAGAGACACACAATATTTACTGAATCAAAGACACACAATATTTACTGAATCATATCTTAAATAAGTGCATAGAAAAGTATACTTACATCAGCTTGTGTCCAGTTGATATATACAGACAAGTCTCAGTAGCCAGCAACTCTGATAAACCTTGGTCTGCTTCCACTGGTCTTTGCAACATACTACCTTAACACATTAAGCCACTGAGAAAGTTACATGATCAGTATATTTTCTGCACTCAGTATTGTCTAGAGTTCTGGCTAAAGCAAATTGCCACCACTCTCATTACTGCAACTGACAGCTAATTCTTTGCATCAACAAAATAACATTTTGAGTTTATGCCTTAGTAAGTCCAAGGACAGTCACTGCTGAGTGTCACCAACTTGTAATACCAAGTGCCACACAAAGGATGAAACCCCAAAAAATGAATGCAAACATAGAGCAATGATGTATCAACGTGGTGGCCTTATATAAGTGAAATGCCAACAGTAAGTATTTCTACTTTTAGCGACAGATACAAATACCTAAATTTGAACCTAGCACCTATGGCATTACCTTGAAACATTAATATTTTAGCAGTGTTTTTCAAATTAAATGTGTATTTCTCATGTTATAAATTGTATTGAGAAAGATATTTATAGGAGGTGATGTACACAACATATTAAAGAACAATTTACTCCAGTGGTACTGAAATTTCTTACCTTTGAGGAAAAAAAAATGTTCAGACATACATTTTTACAACTGTGTTGATGAACTCTCCATATTTCCGAAATGCTTATACTGCTAATTTTAGTCTTACACTTCAGCCCAAGAACTATTTTAACACCATGCACATAAATGTGTGCTTTTACTGTGTTAGTAAGATAACTGTAGATGGCACAGATCACAGCTATCTTATTTATCATCCATTATACACATTTGAATTCCAAGACTCCCATTTGAAATTGCAAGTGTACTTCATATTAAAGTACACCAAAAATATTTTACTGTGACTCCTAAAAAAAAATATCCCAAATGTGGATTTAAACACAGCTATGCTTATGCTGTTCTTCAGAATTTGCTGCCTTAACTCATCTACCACAGAGAAAGGTACGACAGATGATTTATCTGCTTTCAGTACAGTCCAAGACTGCTGACTAGATAGTTCTGCTGCCAGTCAGATTCATGTGACTGATGGCTAAGCCTTTGCTCAAGCAAAATGTTTTTTTGACTTTTTGTCTTGTGAAGAGAACTGCTGTTCATTAGTAGTCACTGTTGACACTCATTGACTCACAATGACAAGCATCGTGCAAAGGATGAAGCCAAAAATAAGTAAATAAATACTTCAATGAGTGTGAAGCTATTCTCAACTTTCTGGTCTAATACCATTAAAGGGTTGGTAATAAGGGTCTCTACTGTCTTGCAGACATCACCCTCTCTAGATGTGAACCATGAAATAATTGCATTGCCATGAAATATTGACATGATTAACAAAGTTTATCACATCTAAATTGGTGTACTGAGGTAGAGAAAGTACAGCATAAATACTCAGATTTGCACTTCTGACATTTTACATTTAGGGAGCAATAAACCCATATTATGAAGAGATACGTGCATCACAGATGATTAGAGAATTAGCGTACTAGTGCAAGTGTACAAGAACAAAACTGTGTGGAGAGTAAAGGCATCGGACTCCTTTCACACTGCACGGAATGCTGGAATGGATGACAGAATACTGCACGGAATGCTGGAATGGATGACAGGTAACTGCACGGAATGCTGGAATGGATGACAGATAACTGCATGGAATGCTGGAATGGATGACAGATAACTGCACGGAATGCTGGAATGGATGACAGATAACTGCATGGAATGCTGGAATGGATGACAGATAACTGCACGGAATGCTGGAATGGATGACAGGTAACTGCACGGAATGCTGGAATGGATGACAGATAACTGCATGGAATGCTGGAATGGATGACAGATAACTGCACGGAATGCTGGAATGGATGACAGATAACTGCACGGAATGCTGGAATGGATGGCAGATAACTGCACGGAATGCTGGAATGGATGACAGATAACTGCATGGAATGCTGGAATGGATGACAGATAACTGCATGGAATGCTGGAATGGATGACAGATAAATGAATACACAAAGTAGTAGAAAGTAACATGAGAGCTGAGCAGTTCAGATTCACAGCAGGATGTAGCACAGCTGACCTGATGTTTGCAGTGAGAAGAAAGTAAGAAGTTAGAGATGAGGAAAGAGTCCAATTCGGGATTCCTAAACATGGAGAAAACATTTCAGAAGGTCCCAAGAATTAATCTGCGCAGTCAGATGATGGACTGAAGTCTCAGAAACATTGGTAGAATTAGTGCACACTATGTGCCAGGAGCCACACTCACACAAGTGTGAACAGTGCTCAGACTCGTGGAGAGGTTTCCAGTGGGAGTGGGTGTGCATTAGTATTCATCTTAGCCCACTGCTGTCCATGCTGATAATGGACTACAATTGCAAACAGAGCAGAAGGGACAAATCAATAAAAGATACTGTATGCTGATGATGTGGCATTTTTAGACAAAGTCTGAACAAGAACTTCAGCAAACGATAGGGGAATGGAATGAAAGACTGAACATGCACACAATGAATGTGAATAGAGATAAGACAGTTGTAATTGCAGCAAATGGGGAGAAATCAAAAGAGGCTGAGAATAGAAGAGAAAGCAGTGGAACAAGTTAAGAGCTTCAAGTACATGAAAGTATGTGTGTGTGTGTGTGTGTGGGGGGGGGGGGGGTTGAATGAAGAGGTTGAACCTAGAATAAGAGGAGCTGCATCCAAATGGCACAGAATATCAGTGACAGTCTGTGACATAATAATGCCAAAGAAGCTGAAAAGTTATATGTACAAAACAGTGGTGATACCAGTACTATTGTAGGCTGCAGAAAATGTGCTGTGAAATCAGGGAAGCTGTGGAAGCTAGCAGTGATGGAGATGAAGATGAAGTGTCTGAGACAGGTGGTAGATTGAGCATTATGGGAAAATGAAGATACAGGGACATCAGAGCAGAAGTTCAAGTAAAATTATAGAGAAGGTCATAGAGAATGGGTTATGGGGGTTCAGGCACATGTGCAGAAAAGAAGACAAACTCTGAAGAAGATTTGAAACAGATAATAAAAGGGAAAGAAGAAATGAGAGCATCTGGCAGAGAAATTTATGGCTTGTGTGAAAAAAAGATCTGTGACAGACAGGCATGACTTTTGAAGAAGCTAGGAGAGTAGCATTGAACTGAGATAGATGGTAATAGTTGATACAACAACAAGTCCCATACAGAAAATGGGAAAAAGGAGGCTGATGATGATGATGATGATAATGATACGGATATTATCACATTTGTCCTTTTAGTTTCAAAGTAAAAATCTTGCTGAATGGAATTCTTGAAGAAGTCATGATAATGCAGCACATGAAAGTACAAAACAAATATCTGCAATACAAAGTGTGTTCTTACCTTCATTTTGTGAGCATTACTCTGTTTTAATCCCTCTGGAACATGATTGTGTTACATTTTGCAATGATTATGAATTGCTTTGTCTGTATGTATACGTCATGTATGTTCGATATGACTTACTCAGAGGCACATTATCGTCTAACAATTTTTACAAAGGGGGTATAAAGGTTACTCCTATGTCAGTAAATGTCCAGTGAAACCTTTGTCAGAAAGCCTATTCTTTCCGACACACCTCTGTAAGTGTACTTTGCATTAGCAGGAGTGATAAAGGTTTAAGTAGTTGTGTACAACTGTTAATGAGTCACAATTGCAAGGAATTAGCTAACCACAATTCTGAATACTCACTTTAAGAGGATACTGCACCTCTGACTTAAGAAGTATATGTTGGTTAAAGTGACATTTAAGAAACTCTTTAGTGCCAATGCTATTATATATATATATCACTGTTGTCATTTTTCTCCATCTTGAAGTTGTGTCATTGCCAATGGGCATGTGGGAGTATGCAGGACTTTACAAGCATGGCTTAGATTTTTGTATTCAGATATATCATAATTAACATTTTTAAATGGTGATGCCTGCATAATGATTTTATTTTCACCCAATGTTCGATCTGCTTGTAACCACACAGCTCCTATTGTGTTGTACCTGATGTATTTCTTTTTCACTTCACTACTGAGATACGGCATCTAAACAAGCTGCCCCATGAAAACCTTTATTCTGAGATGCTGACAGTTAAGTGAACAGGCTCTCTATCTTCAGGAGGCACAGATCCTAGAAAATGGTTTAATTGGCAAGCTCTTCCAGTACCATATCTGGTGGCAGGTATTCGATAGAGTGAATGCTGTGGTAGCCATGACTACTAAGCTATCATATATATGGACAGTATTATAGTAAAGAATACTATGAGTACAGCCAGGGCTGTGGCACGGGAATGAAGAGCTACTGGGGTGGGCCTCCTACTGAACCACCACTCACTGGGATGGAAGAGTTTCTATCAACTATTAGATATCCAGGTAGCTCAGAAGTGATACTCAGTGCTGTTGTGGATATGACGGCAGAGCTGGAAGACATCCACCTGATGTCCACTGTATACATTCATATATAAAGCATGTATGTGGGTGTGTGTGTTCTGTTGGGTTAATGTATATATGTGTATATATATATATATATATATATATATATATATATATATATATATATATGTATGTATGTATATCTATATCTATATGTGTATATATATATATATATATATATATATATATATATATATATATATACACACACACACACACACACACACACACACATATATATATATATATATAGATATATATATATACACATACCTATATATATATATATATATATATATATATATATATATATATATATATATATATATATATATATATATATATATACACATACATATATACATGCACATCCCCCTACTTATATATACTAACTCCGAGATCGCAAATACAAGAAACAAAAGCAAACTCACACACACACATTCTCCAGTCCCTCACACACACATCAAACATATCGTCACACTTACATACACTCTACCTCCTACCCTTACAAAGCACTCACTTACCTGACATTACACCTAGATCCACACACGGCACCACGCACCATCAACACACAAACCCGGAAACAACATAGCATAAGTCCATAACTGTGAATTTGAGATATTCAAATTCGCGATTATGAACTTTCGCTATTTTCAACATTTGGCTTTATAGCCTCGAGATACTGAAATTCGACATTTCAGTATTTCGAGATTATAAAGTGTTCCCACATATACATATACATATATATACATGCACGCATGTATCCACACACAGTCACACATGTACAGATATCACATGGGATTTTAATTTGAATCACCAAAGTACAAATCAGTCATATAAACTGTTTTATTTTTGTTTTACTTTGTGAAAAACAGCTTTTTACAGAGGTCATGTAGACTCCTCCCCTATATTAAGGGCTAGGCCCCTGCATCCCCTTTACATATACATACTCTTTATTTATCTATAGTGCTGCATAAGACTGAGAAAAATTCTACTGCAAATTACTCTAATCCACGCATTTCAAATGCATACAGTTTTGACTAATCACAATGAAAAGACAATGTACTCATATGGATAGCCCATCTCATAATTATATGATATTCTTTATATTTTAAAACATTATCTTCCATCTCTAACATACCATGATGCATATTTCATCACTGCATAATTTCTGTATCAATTTTCATGCTGCATTTTTTATATTCAATGTTTTCTTACGATTTTTCCTGTCTGTTTATTTTGTTTGCATGCACTAGCAACCCTCACACAGGTGTGGCGCTGCCATTTCACAACTAGCTTTCATTGACTTTAAGAGTCTTCTCCACTTAGTCAGCTTTGTACATTTGTGAATCTTGCCAGTATTTAGTAAGATTGACATCATCTGGTGTAGTGAGTGCAGTTCCTCTTTTGAACTTTGGTGTAAGGCACTGTTATTTACACTGAGAGGGACATACCAGAGTCCTATCTTTTCACAGAGATTATTTTATTTCAAATATAATCTTTATTGTTTTTACACGAGTCAAAACATTACAGGTCATGAAATGTTTACAACAATACTAGCAATTATCTGGATAAAACTTCTTACAAGGGGACTGTAAGTTAACAAGAAGGATACATCACTTGCATTATTCCTTACATGATATAACTGACTGCAACATGTCTTAAGAGTTGCAAAGCAAATACAATCATTTATTTGTGTATCCTTTATTTAGGCTGACCAGCTACCTCTACCTTGAATAGAGAAAAAAGAAAACTAAACTTCAAACTATATACATTATCTACAATATGATGTCACTATAAAATCAATTAAGTCCATTGTGACTTTAAGAAAATATAGGGTGTAAGCCCACTAAGGAAGGAACTGTACAGAAAAGGAAAAAGGATGGTTCTAATAAAATCTGCAGCTTTGCTTACTGAGGCCTACTCCATCATTATCTATTATTTATTTCTCTGTTAATTACATGCATTAGCTTTTCCCAATATTTCAGGTAGTAAATAAGTTTCCTTTTTTTGTAATCAATTTACTTGCTAGTATGTATTTCGTGGCGAAGACTTGAAATTCTTCCCATGATACTTTGGACCTGTCAAGCCAATTTCATGCAATGTAGAATTTTAGTAGGGCACATAGTGCTATTATGATGTGTTTTCCCATAGGCATAATATTGTCCGGCATGGGTCTATAGTAACAAATCGAAAAACCCTTTAACCGAATACCTAAACGTCGACACCTATAACGTGAACCGCAAAAATCCCGAATGCATTAAACAGCGAAAAATAAAATAATGAACTGTCATAGTCGGCCAACCCCACCACCCGCTACATACTACCTACTCAAACAAAATAAATAAACCACATACATACACTAACCAAGCCCCACTTCTAACCTAAAGTAAAGCACCAAAACCCTACTTGTAACCCTACACTAAACCCCACAAACACAACTAACTATGCACTATCCTTAACCCCACCCTAACCCTAAGGTCCGTAACTACCGCACAAGTCCCCTACAGACATACACCCACAAAAAGAAATGCACATACATATAACAAAACCCTACTTCCAACACTACACTAAACCACACATACACAACTATCTATGCACTATCCGTAACCCCTCCCTAACCCTAAGGTCAGTAACTACCGCACACTTCCCCTACAAACATACACCCAAAACAAATAAATAATAGACATACATACAGCTAAGTAAAACCCTACTTCTAACACTACACTAAATCTTAAATACATTACCTACCTATTAACTTACCTTAACCCACATCCTAACCCTAAAGTCCTATCTATCGCACACTTCCCTTATGGAGCTATACTGCAGACGGGCCAATCATTGCACTTTGACATTTCTATTTTCGCTGTTTCAGGCATTCTGTGTTTCCATATTTTGCGCAATATGTTTCTCTTTCCCTATTTGCGATTATGGTCTTTCGCTCTGCTAATAGGAACCCGTCCGGCACTATATGAAGTATTGCTGTTTTTCAAGATAACGTTGTTTTAGTGTAGCCTTGTTTTAGTAGTTTGGATCTTAATGAACACAACAACTTATAAACATTTTTGCAACTCCAAAACACATGCAAAGTGTCAGCTACTATTGTGGGGCAGAAAGGACAGTAGGGTGAGTTAGTGGGATTGATTTTATTAAGCAGAGCAGGTGTGTGATAGGCATTATTATTAATCATAATTTGGGTATAGATCAATTTTTTAAAGGGGGATAGTTCCAAGGTCTGTTTTATAGCTGCTGATTTTTGTTCTCCTGAAATGTTGCTATTTTTTTCTTCCCAATATTTTGAGTGTAATGTTGTGTTCTGATATTTCATTTTTGTCATTAGTTTGTAAGTATTGGATAGCATTTTAGTTTTGAGTGTTAACAGTCTTAGGATTTGTTGTGCCAAATAGATGTCCTGTTCAGCTATCACAATGTTGGAGGTTATCGAGTGTACTATGAGTATTATTTGTCTAATTATTATGTTATATTTCTTGCTTACTTTTAAGATAGATCTAATATTGTCCATAGAGGAGTTTTTTAACTGGTAAAACTCCTAGATCGAGTAGCTTTTTATTATTAGGTATTTATCTAAATTGAGCATAGAGTTTGTTAACTTTATATTTGGATTTAGATGAATTGGTTGTAGGAAAGTGATGGTTTCTTTAAGTTGTAGGGATGCTATTAGTTTTTGAAAGGTTTCAATATTATTTTTGGTTAATGGGTGGACTTTTAATGCTTTTAGGGTTCTATGGTTCAGAAAGGGAAAGGCTCTTGGGTTTACATTTAATCCAAGTAAGCGTTAGTAGTAGAGTTTAATCCACAGTGGTTGCCATTCCTTATTTGTTGGCTCATAGTTTGTTATTGGGGTACTACAACTAGCACTTATGATCTTGTAGTACAGTTGAAAGTCAGGTAATCCAAGCCTCCCCTTCTCCTTAGGCAAAGATAGTCTATTATAGCTTTTTATAGTACTTTTAGGGAACCAGATGAATTTAGCTAGATGAGCTTTCATTTTATTAAAGAATTTATTAGGAATGTTACTTAAGGTGGCATTAAAATGGTAGAGAATTTTAGGTAAGCTATTAATTTTTACTATTGCTGCTTTAGACAGGGGAGATAACTTTAGGTTTTTTTCCATCTGTTTATGTCATTTACCACATTAATCCATATTTTATTTAGGTTATTATTTAATGTGACCTGTCGAGAGTGATTGAAGATTACACCCAGGTATTTTAGGGAGTAATCTACTTTAATCTTTGTTTCCAGGAAGTGGAATTATTTGCGATTTAGGGGGTTTAATAGGAAATAATAGATTTATTTGGATTTAATTCATAATTCATACTTTGCAGAACTTTTGTATAGAGTCTAGGATTTTTCCTAGGTCAGTGTTTGGTAGTTCGAAATAAATATTAAAGTCGTCAGCAAATGCTGTGTATTTTACTTGGATATTGTAAATTCACATAGGGTGGTGGTGAGTTTTCTGTCAGATCTGCAAAAGTAGTGCCTTGATATATATGTTAAAAAGATAGGGGGATAATGGGCATCCTTGACGAGTCCCATTTGTTATTTTTATTGGTTTTGATTGTCTTTTGTTTATTTAAAGTAAAAGTCTTAATCATGTTAATGTATTCTTGTGGTATATTAAACTGCTGAAGTAGTTTAAATAGGAAGCTTAAATTTACAATATCAAAGGCTTTAGAAGCACCTACTGCAAGTGAGTATCTCAGACATATATCTTTAAATAGTAGCTGTATTAGGGAATCTGGTGTGAGAGTATTTTCCCACACCTGCCTATGGCTCATGAAGCCCAGTTGTTCTGTGGATATTACATAGGGTAATATTTTCTTGATTCTATTTGCTAATATTGTTGATAATATTTTTATATCTACATTCATAAGAGTTATAGGTCTATATATGTTACGGTTAGTGATGTCTGAGTTTGGTTTTGCAATAAGAATTGTATTAGAATTGATCATGTAAAGGTCAGTAACACCAAACTAATTATAATTATACATATTTAATAGGATCAGCGCAATTTCTTGGTTAAATTCCTTATAAAATTCTGCCACATACCCATCTGGACCTGGTGCGTTTTCAAGTTTCAATTTGTATATAGCTGTTGTAATTTCTTGTATTGTTAAATGGGTCTTTAGGTTATTATTTTGTTGTTCATTTAGATGTGGGAATTTGATATCATTGATGAACTTTTGATAGAATCTTGAAGTTGTTCTACTAGGCCATACAAACTTTGGTATATCTCCTCAAACCCCTTTATGATTTCATCATCTGAGGTTAGGGTTTGTTTTTGTAGCTTATTTCCATTATTTTGGTAGAGACATTTTTAACATTGATGATTCTTCCTAGCATTTTTGATGGTGTTTGGGCCCATTCTGCATATTTGTGTAGTAATTTTCTTTCCATGATAGAGTATTGTTGTAACTGTAGCTCATGTAATTGCTTTTGCAAGTCAATTATTTGCTTCTCTAAGTCATGGGAGTGTTTCCTTTGTAATTGTAATTCAAGTTCCTTTAATTTATTTTCTAAATTACTTATCTTTTCTCTGTTTAGTTTTTTTTGCACAGCGATGCTTTTTTGTATTAATATTCCCCTGAGTACAGTTTTATTTGCTTCCCATTGTATGTCATAAGGTATTGTGATTTTAATAATAGTATTATTTAAGTGGTTAAGGATATTCAATATTTCTTGTGCAACTTCTTTTTTAAATTGGGATTTAGTGACCATCTCAATATGTATTGAGTGAGGTTTTTGGATTTTGCTTCTTTTATAATGAAGCTAATTTTTGAGTGGTCTAAGATGGTTCTATACTTAGATTTATATGTAATGTCATTATTAGCTAGGGTTTGAGAGATTAGAAAATAGTCTATCCTAGAACATGATTTGTGGCATGGTGAGAAGTAACATGTAGTCATTTTGAAAATCAAACTATTAATTCTTTGTTACCCTGTTGCTTGAGGTTATGAAATTAAAAGCAAAGAAATTTATTATGAAAGCGTGGATTTTGTCACTGAATATGAAAAAGAAATGTGCTGTCAACAATTAGAACAGTGTGTAAACTTGCAAACTTCCTTCTAGGTGTGAAACTATACAGTTATTCATAATAATGAGTGGTGCTACATATAGTGCATTGGGTCTCTACACAAAATATTAATGGAATATTTATAGTTTGCCTACTATGCATTTTGTTTGTTTTTAAATGATTCTTGAGTAATGTCTTGATATACTTTTTCATTCATTTTAACTTATGACCCTTTTCTTCAGATTTTGGAGTAGGCAGCTCTCTGCTAGACACTAACAATTTTCACTCAGGTAAGGTGGTATCCTTAGATTTCACTCATACCTTGAACCTAAGCAAAACTAAAACGCATCTCATGTGATTCCTCATTCAGATATGCAAAGGAGGAAGAGAGCAGATCAACCAAAAGTAAAAACAAAAACGGCAAAAAAACAAGTTTAATAATGCATATAACACAAAATGGAAAAAGCACAGATGACTCCTGCAACCAACAAACTTTACTCCCACATATTCTGTGTTATAGGAAGCAGTAAAATGATCCAGCTGTATTGATTCAATATGTATCCTGCAGTGAGTTGTTGGGACATTTCAGTTGGCAGGGCAGATACAAACTAATAAGTGTACTTTTTTCACTATCTGTCTAAGAAAAACATATACCTGGCTTAATATCTGTAGTGTTAAAAGGAAGAAAGTTGTAAACAAAGCAATGTTTTAATCATAGTTCATCTGTAGGCTTTGTGTCCTGGTTATGTATATTATTTTCTTGTTTAAATGTTTATTTTCATAGCATGTGTGTAAGCATACTATTATAATACTTTCTTCTCTGTCATGGCCCATTATTCCACTCTGCAATATGAACTTTCTTTTTCTCAGAAGTCTTATACTTTTTGTGTTTATGCTGGCTGTTTTATGCATCTGCTCTGGCTTTTATCAGGCAGCACAAGGCATACATAAAGTGATTTATTAAAATAGCATGCTGTGGAAATTGCTTTATGAACTGATTTTGCAGTATAGCATTTCTGAGTAACAAGTGACATAGAAAGTATATAGCATATTTTGGAAATCACATTATAAGTTGATTCTGTAGCACAGTACTTGTGAGCAAAAACTGAAGTATGAATCATGTATCCCCAATAATTGTAGAGTCTATGGCACTAGGACATTGGACATGATTTTCTTCCTGTTTCATCAGTATGTGTGTGGGGGTATTGATTATAATAGCTTAGTACAGCATCTATTTCCTGGTAGAATGCATTTGCGATTTCCTGGATCTTTTGCATTCCAGACAATAGTTTTCAGATGCACCTGAGCCTGTACTACATGGAAAACAGCTAGCAGGTTTAATAGCTGATATTTTAATGCATCTGCATTGATTTTTGTGCAGTGTTTGATCAGATTGAGAGTGCTTAATAAATACTTTGTGGGTTCAGGCTTGTGATGTTCATTTTTGGAGTCACAAGTTCAAATTGCATGTACACCTCTCATTGTGCTTTATGTGTATTTATTTTATTTACACTTTCCATAGTTTTTCATTAATTGCACTTTAAGTCACACTTTATAAATCTTTATAAACCACTTATTTAAATAATTTTCCTTAATACCTTCAACTATTATTTCATCCCCTCAGCCTTTCCAACATAATCATTTATTATATCACATATTGTTTCACTATAATCTTTGATTTTTTTGCACATGGCCTGATTCCTAAAGACTTGCTCACAGTGTAAGTGACAACAACCATGACACAATCCTGGTATAATCCTGTTAATAGATAGGCCTTATACCAAAGTATGTCACTTCCATTGGGAGCAGGTCTTTTGGAATCAGGGCAGACTTACACTGAGTGAAAGAGTAAACATTTTGGAATCTGGCCCACAGTAATTCTTCACATCTTCTTTTCCATAAGTAACAATAAGCTATGGAAAATATTTTATCCCATTTTAATTTTTTTCACTCTAAACCTTTTATTTCCCATGCATCACCATGTCCATATCAATATTTTTAAATAATTTCCCGTCATATATTTGAATAATTTCCAAAAACTTTCATTTTTCTGGCAATCGAAAAAAATCAGTATTGCAACTTCTCTTTGACAATGCTATATAACATCATTTCTTCCATTTTATATTTCATGGTATATTTTACTGGCAGCTTGTCCAATAATTACTGTCACGAAAATCATTGGCTCCAAAAAATACATTAAAATATTTCAAACCTTTCTCTGTTGTTTTCATATATTCATCACTATTTGCCCAGGTATCAAAATAGCTGTGCTCTATTATTATATATCATTCTCTTCTTTCAATTTATATTTCATTTATATCACTTACCCATGTCTTTAGTTCACTTTCATATTTTTCACTTCCACACCTTTTATTTCTCTTTCCATTTTCTCACCTATGTCTACCTACATATCTTAATATTTTGCAAATAACAAATGACCTAGCAATGTCTTTTTCTAGACAAATTGTATCCCCTATAATACATTTATTGGCACTAATAAAACAAAAGATTTATTAAATTCAAGCCCCGCCTTTTCTTTTACATTGCAAATGATCCCTCTTTTTATTGGATTCAACTTTGCCCCCCCCCAGAAAAATATCTACCCAACAATTCACTTTACTTGCAGCATGGAAGCAAATGTACACAATCTACATATGCTAGCTTTCCTAAAACATATCTGTTTAATATATAAACCCTGTTGCTTGGGAACAAATGAAACAACTCCCACTAGTCTATAAACTTAAATATTTCTTTTATAACTTCTCAGCATTGTTCTATTACCACTTCTATGAAACCCTTGTTTTTTGACTAAGTTAACAGTAATCCTACTGTATCCAATATTTGTATGTGTTTGCTCTTGGCTACTACAATCAAATAAATTTGCATAGCTTAAAATTAATAGCACCTTTATTTCCTCCTGATCTATATGTCTGCATTACTAGCAACTAAATGATCAAATGACAACCCTGTTTTAGACCTTCCCCCTCTCATATCTTTTTCCTACTCATCCAGTCATCATCACAGACATACAGGACATGTCATAAATTGTACTCACTATCCATCTTACTTTATCTCCTACCTGATATTATTTTAAAAATGCTGCACATTTTCCTGTAATCAGTACTGTGAAATGCCTTAGCATTATAATATTCTGTTACTTTTCTTTTTTCTTCTCCAGTATCTATACTGTGAACTACCTCTTTAACCATCAACATTTCATTTACTCCAATGTTAATACTGTACACTCCCTCACCCCATTCTTCTTTGATGACATCCATTATTTCTTCTTGAATAATCTTCCTTAATATTTTACAGTAAGTATTTTCAAATGTAATTAATCTCCATTTTTATTTCTTTCCTTTCTCCCTTTATCCATGCAAAGTGTATAACCCCTCACAAATCCGTTCTTGTACACCATCTTGTATACATTCATTCAATATTTCCAGAAAAAAAAAACATTATTTTATTTATCCATCTGGGACAGATTCTTCTCTGAAT
Source organism: Protopterus annectens (assembly GCF_019279795.1). Lineage (NCBI taxonomy): Eukaryota > Metazoa > Chordata > Ceratodontiformes > Protopteridae > Protopterus > Protopterus annectens. Next base: position 876,348,248 of record NC_056732.1, read on the forward strand.
TCCTTTCTAGCACCCTGTAACTCTGTCCTCTGGATTGCTTTTTTCTATTACATACATGGAGGGATTTTATGGTCTTTACTTTCAATATTGCATCACCTACACTCCTTTTCTGATGTTTATTTTGTGTATCCATTTCAACTATATCCAGAGTATTTTCTTTTGTTTATAGTTTAACTATCATTTCTCAATCCTTCATTTCCCCTCATTAAATCACAATTGCTTACCTAAAAATGAGAAACTTATTTTTTCCTTTTAAAATAATGTATTGTGTCTAACTATTACTTTTTTTAGTTTCATTTATTTTATTTATATAATTCTTCTTTTTTCACATCCCCCCATTTCCAATTTTCTTTCATGAATGATTTATTTGCTTATTATTTTAACTGTTTTCCATTCTTCCTCTGATCTCTACCTCCAGCAGTTTCCCCCTGTTCTTTTCCCAGAAAAAAAGTTTTAAAAGTGTAAATTTTTTATTTTATTTATATTATAAAAAAGTGAGCAATATAGTATTTATAGAGACGCTCAGGTATATAAATCACACCTTGAATCATACACATAAATGTATGCTGCTGACACTTGCTTAAATATATATATTCAAAATCAATTTTATCTTAATCCAAAATCAGAAAGTAGAATGTTTACCATTTGCCTGTACAGAAATAAAATTAATTTCTTTATGGTATACAAAATAGGATAGTTTAAGAAATATACCTACTCTTTTTGACAAATGCAATGTTTTTTTTTTTTTACATCGATCCAACAAAGACACATGGGGCTTTTGTCTAATCTCTCATCTAATGGATTGTATACTCAAAAGCAGTGCATCACTCTTATTTTGCCCTGCTAATCTTCCCACAAGTGCCCTTTTTCTTTTAATACTAGCACTCTTGCAATACTTCTTATCAGTCTCTTTAGCTATTGTTAGTCCTTTTTTATATTTTTATTCTTTATAGTATTGCCCATACAGTCCTGTGGCTTATCTTACCTCCATGTTTTATTTCTTTGTCATCTGAATATGAATATATATATATATATATATATATATATATATATATATATATATATATATATATATATTTGTTTGTGTGTGTGTAAATAATCTCTATTTTAAGTGACCTGCTCTTATAAGTATATTCTCTCCCTCTACCTGTTTCTAACTTAACATTATTTACTACCCCTCTAATACTTTTTGCATCTTCTGCTATTTTTCCTTTCTTCTTTCTCCTTTCTCAAATTACAATTAATGTCTTCTACTACCATACTATACATATTCCCTATCACATAATTTAGATTTTTTAAAGATTTTCTTTCATTTAAATTTTTATACTGGTATGCTATCTCTAATCTAAATTCCTTTTATCCCTTCTTACATGACAAAATACCCTCTATTAAATAAAAAATGTAGAAAAATCTAAAAAAAATCAGTAAATGTGATATATCATAATAGATTGAATAAAAATGTATCCCGGAATTCATGAAGCTTGCACCAGGTGCAGGCGTAGCGTAAGCGGAATAACACCAAATATGGACATCGAGCGATTCAGGTACGATCCAATACCACGTGCACTACTGGCTTACGCCAGAACTGTGCAGCCCTCGGCATAGGTATGCTAATCACCCCATGTGCAGTGTCACACCATGCAAATGAAGGCAGATAGTGATTCATGAAGTGGTGCAGGTGTAGCATAAGCCCACGGAAATGTAAACCAAAAAACACGGTTTACATTTTCCAAAACAGAACATCGGAGCTATGGAAGTGGACCAGACTCATGTATTACAAAGTTAACATATGCCAATGGCAAAATACACAGCCGATGGCATAAGAAAAGATGCACAACACCTAAAAAACAACATTTAATATCATGTCCACAGTAATGCACAGTACAACCGCAGGGCATGTGTGCGCAAACTGGAACATAAAGAAATTATAAAATCGCAGTGTAATACAAATCAGGTTTACACCATAATACACAATGGTAGGCATGGAACACCACAACCAAGGTGCAAGGGTTGCTAAGGGCCTGCGACAGTGTTCAGCATGGTAACTATGAATTAGTAGTCAATGCCATGCAAATGAGGCAGATAATACTGAATCACAAATATCCTGCCGGATGAAGGTTGTACCATACGGTGCAGCGCTATACACTGAGGAGTGGCTCAGAGGAGATACATGACAGCAGCAGAGGGGTGTGCCACCATAGCAGTAAGCACATTGGAGCAATGCAAATCTGGCCTGGCCATTGCTAAGCAAAGCTGCAGGACAGGGGTGGGGAGGAAGGTATAGATCGTTTAGCTGAGAGCACACATGGTGCCCAAAAGCGCATGTGTATGGAGATGAAAACGTGCCCGAAACCCAGTAAGCAGATGCAAGCGCTGTGAACAATAGCACAAACAGGAAGGTCAGGGGAAGAAAAGAATGAAATGCCGAAGTAGGGTAATTGGAGTACTAATGAGCAATCAAAACCAATCAACTCATGGCGGCCAATCGACAGCAGCTGACAAGTCTGCTCGCAGAAACCTGCAAAACAGGATAGGGGAGGCATTGGAATGCAAAGAAAGGAGGGGAGGCATTGGATTGCAAAGATAGGAGATCTGTCATTGCAGAACAAAGCAAACCGACAGCAGACCGGCAATAGCACACATTACGCAAGGTATGCCAGGTCTAGGAAAGTACAAATGAAAGCAGGCTGCTGGATGCATGCCAGAAAATGGTAGGTGGAACATGCTGAAATGTAAAGGGAAGGTCACGAGGTAATCCACATCAGCCATATGTAATTCAACACCAAAGGCACCACAATAGTAGTTCCAGTAGTAAAACACATAAGATACCCTGTAGCTACGATCGTACATACACACCCTGTGACATCATCGGTGTTCACAGCACAATAGTATAAAGTGTGAAAGCACCCTACACACACCTGTGTATTCCCAAACACTGCACCATAGGTGTAAACACATGGGGAACTTTTAAAATGTACATGTTGGGAGCTGCCATAGCTGTGATTCATCAGCATGTGTTAGAGACTGACGATGTTGTGGAGGATGATGCCGACAACCACAGCAGGCCCCGGAGGAGGAGAAAAGTGTTTAGACCAAGGGTAACCTACCAGGGGCTACATGATCTGGAGATAGTAGAGCATTACAGGGTGGACAGGGATATCCTACAGCAAATAGTGGAGCTGTGCCGGCCACGCCTGAGAACCAGAAACAACAGAGGGGAAACCATCCCAGTGGACACGGAGGTATGTGTAAGCTTGCAAATACTAGCCACAGGTACCTTTCAAATGCCAACTGGAGATATAATGGGGATCTCACAGGCATCAGCATCCAAGGTACTACACCAGTTCCTGGATGCCATGTTACCACATACCAATGAGCATATATACTTCCCCCAAACACAGGAGGAGTTGGCCAGCAATATGCATCACTTCCACCGTGTGGCACACTACCCGGAGGTACTGGGTGCGATAGACTGCACGCACATACAAATCAAGTCACCACCCGGTGAGCATGGTAGGTGCTACATAAACTGCAAGGGATTCCACTCCATCAACTGCCAGGTCATGTGCAATGCCAATGGCATTGTCATGGATGTGTGTGCTGGCAGCCCTGGAAGCTACCATGACTCCCATATCTGGCATGCCTCACGGCTGTATCAGGTATTTGTCAGGGAGGACATCCAACATGGCCACCTTGTGGGGGATGCTGGCTATGCACTGGAGCCATGGATGATGACTCCCATCAGAAATGCACACACACCCATGCAAGAACGCCATAATGAGGCACACGCACCAACCAGAATCATCATAGAGCGTGTGTTTGGGATGCAGAAATCACGGTTCCAGTGCTTGGACACATCTGGTGGAGCCTTGTAGTACTCTCCAGGCACGTGTGCTCACATCGTCATAGTATGTGCCATGCTACATAATATGATTCTGCAGAAACAGCTGCAGCAGGGACAAAATGTTGAAGGCCCTCATAGCCCACCGCAATTGCCAAGGCAATCACAGGCACAGAGGGATTCAGACCATGAACACACTGTGCCAGCCCCAGTAGGCAGATGGAGGTGTGCCCAATATGCCTATGCCTTGGCAAAGAGGGAACGTATAGCACATACTCTGACAGTGTAGACCCCTATGGACTAACACACCACTCCACCTGCACACACAGTAAAATGGATGGCACACAAACACGACCACCTGTAAACTGCAATGTATAGATGGCCCACTGTGTGAATCCTACATAGGCAGCCCTCAAACATTGTAGACACAACAGCTATCGGAACACGGAATGTCAACACCTGAACAGTACATGTGCCTATCAGCATATGGTGGTGCTGTGTGTATAGGTTCCCAGGTATATCAGTAGGTACACGGCCGATTGTCAGAGGCCATACACAAAACGGGGCAAACAGTGTCCACTATCGCCACAACATCGAGTAGCCAACTATCGCTTAGTGGAGCAGAGGCAATTGTGGGAGCACATGTGTGTAAGCACTGTTCTGCACACACTCAGCATGGAGTCCCTGCTGTGTTAATGAGGGGCTCCACATAATATAATCATGGATGTTGTGTCAAGGCATGGGGTGTACCCATGACAGGTATTTGTCACCCCAGCATGCTCCACCTATGGTCGTTTGAAGGTATAGCACAGTATCATGTGTGGCTCACTGTGATATACATACCCAATGCCGGAGCACATCCAGTAAACATCACATGGACATACCATTAACTGGACTCAGCAATATGTAAACTAACTGAGTTACCCATACGAGTGCACATACAAAATGACATAACACATGTACAAATCCCAGATGGCCATGTGGTAAATGCAGTGACTGTCATGCAAGTTCCCGGTCCTACATCCTGTAACGTAATCCCGAAGGCATGAGTAATGCATGTCGGATGCAGGTCATCAGATCATATGTGTAGCACACGATAGCGGGAATATGCATTGCCCACTGCTGGTAAGCGATGTTTAAATATGACTATATGGCTATGCATGAAACAGGGATAAGCTTCTCCGAATATCGCGCAGATCACGGTCAATGATGTCCAGAACAGGTGAAACCAGCATTAATCACCCCTGTATTAATAGCGCCTGCTCTGAAGGGTAAAACAACCACTGCCAGGAGTAGAACATGCAATCATGTATAGAATCACCTAACACTATTGCTAGCCAAGATGTACCTATGGTAGGGTTGCCACCTCTTCAAATGACCAATGTGGGACATATGACAGATGTCTGCAGGCCATCACATACACCCAGCCAGTATGAAATTGAGAACTTCACTGTTTTGCCTAGATAAAAGCTCATCCTTGTAATGTTTACTTACTTATTCTGTTTCTAGAACATATAGGTGGTTCAGATACAGAATAACCGTTTTATGCAACTATTACATAAACTATAGGAAATAAGTATGTTCTAAAATCTCAGGACATTTGCCATGTTTACAGATATTATGCAGGACACAACTTCCCAAAGAGGGACTGTCCCTTGCAGAGTGGGACAGCTGGTAACCCTAACCTATGGCAGGTGTGTAATGTGACAGGTACAGACACAAACGTGCGGAGTCCAGGAAACAGTATACACCAACAAGTACACAATGAAAGAAGAAGCTTGCCTGTCACTTTCCCCGTCAGATATATATATACGGTATAGTCAGGGGCTATATGTGTGCCATTGTTGGAAGTAATTGAGAAGTCTATGAGGGGGGACTTACTATTAGGCCTGAAGAGCAGGAGTTTGGTTTTATTGGCATTCAAAAGGAGGCAGCATTTCAAGAACCATGCCTCAACTGTGCTAAATACATTCTGTGTTAGGGTTTGTAGTTCAGAGGAGGTGTTAGCAGAGCATATAAGTTTGAGTCATCTGCATATTGAATACATGTAGCTTGAGGTATTGCTACATGTAAGTCATTTATGAATAAAGAGAAGAGGAGAGGTCCTAGGATGGAACCTTGTGGGACTCCAAGAGAGACTGGCAAAAGGGATGAAAGTGTGTTATACCAGAGAACTGCCTGTTGCCTGTTACTAAGGTAGGAAGTGAACCATTGAATAGCTTTGGTATCTAGAGAGAGAGATTCAAGGGTTTTTATGAGCATATTGTGGTTTACCATGTCAAAGGCTTTTGACAGGTCTATAAAGAGTGCTGATGACAGGATACTATTATTGCGGTTTCTATTGATACACTCGGTAAAAGATAGGAGAGCTGTTGTAGTGCTATGAAATGGCCTAAAGCCATGTTGGCAGTTGGCTAGTAAGTTATATTGAGTTAAGTGGTGCATTAGCTGATGATGAATACATTTCTCCATAATTTTTGCTAAGGGTGATAAGACTGCTATAGGCCTGTAGTTAGAATACTCATTAGAACTACCTCCTTTATGTAAAGGGATTATGTGGGAAATTTTCCAGATAGCAGGGTTGATTTCTTCATTGATGGTTCTGTTTATAAGGAGGGATATGGGATAAGCAACTGCTTCAGCTGCTTTTTGAAGGTATACAGATGATAACTGGTCTGCAGATGGGGTACAAGGTTTGAGTTTTTGGATGAGTTTTAGGATGTAGGAAGTAGAGATGGGTTGTAGTTGGAATATAGGGAGATTAGCAGATGTACAGGTGGGAAGGTTAGATTTTTCTACTGTGAGTTGACTCACTGGTGAATTAATGGTGTCTGTGAAAAAGGAATTAAAGGCATTGGCAGTTTGATGTGAGGTATTCTTTTCGGCCCCTAAAGGGGAAGGTGTTCTAGAGTGGCCTGGGTGTAGGAGCGAATTTAAGGTTGACCAGAACATTTTGGGGTTGTTATGATGAGTTAGCTGTAATTTACAGTAATAGTTCTTTTTATCTAAAAAAACAGCTTTTTAGTGCTATTTCTTAACTGTCTAACGGCTTGTTGGTCTAAAGTAGTTTTTGTAGTTCTTCATTTAACCCAAGATTTATTCCTAAGTAGTATTTTTTGTCTTGTCTCTTTGGACAGCCAGGGAGCAGGTTTAGATTTAACTCTGATAGATCATTTTGATGCATGTTGGTCAAGGATTGATAGGAATTTGGTATTGAAATATTTGATAGCATCTTCAAGGGTTAGGGTTTTTAGAAGATTCCAGTTACAGGCTTTTAGTTCATTTTGGAATAATAATGTGTTGAAGTGTTTATTGCTACGGGAGACCCTGTAAGTAGGGGTATAATTAATGTCACTATTTTGTCTTATGATGTAAGTTAAGGAATGATCACTTACATCATCAGGCAAAGTTCCTACTGTATATGTTTGTTGCTGTTTGTTAGTAAGAATCCAATCTAGAATACTTTCTTTGTTATTTGGTTTATTTATTCTTGTGGGATTATTGATTGTCTGAGTAAAGCCATGAAGATTAATATGAGATGAAGGATTATTTGTATTGACAGAGGACCAATCACAATTAAAGTCTCCTAAAATGATTGTTTCTTGTGGATAGGAAGAAGATATTCAACTTAGGATATTCTCAATTGTGGTGTAATTATTGCCAGGAGGTAGGTAGATACAGATGATATAGATTGATTTATTAGGGTTTAGTTGTAGTTTAGAAGTAAGGATTTCAGCTTTATCATCTTTTAATGTGTTGTAAGGTTGTGGGGAGATTTTTAGTTCATTTTTAAACAGAAGTGCTACTCCTCCACCCTTACGTTTTATGCTGTCCATTCTCAATATGTTATATCCAGGGGGAAGTATTGCATTGTCTTTAGTACCAGGTTTCAGCCAAGTTTCAGTGAGACAGAAAATGTCAAAGGAGTGAGTATCAAGGAGGGCATGGAGATGGGCAATCTTATTGTTGATACTGCGGATATTGAGATGTCCGATAAGTAAGGCATTAGAAACAGCGGTTAGTATTGGGGGGGTAGAGTATGAGATATTATAAGTTATGTCAGTGGAGTTATTAGTTGGTCCTGGGTTAGGGTGGATGTCACCATCGCAGAGGGTTGGTGTTTTTAGTTCAAATGATGGTTTGCACGAGAAGTTGGTTAGATATTTTAGCCTCCTTATGTTTGGATTGTTGAAGTTAATGTGTATAAGTCGATGGTATTTGGGTAGTAGGTAGTTGGGGGTGCATGTAATGTTTAAATGAGTATAAGTTTGGATAGGATGTTGGAAGGCTGTTTGTCTGCGACAGTAACTAAAGTGGTAATAATTAATTCTTTCATAAGAAGTAAGGAGATAGATGATGGTTAAGCCTAGAGAGCATATGTATATGAATATTAGTTTGGTTAGTATAGTTTTAGATATGAGAGACATATTGTTAAGAATAGTTATAAAGCCCTAGGAGATAGAGTTAATATGTAAAAAACAAGTTAAAGTATAGGAAAGGTATAGTTTTCCTGAGAGGAGTAGTTAAGAGTATAAGTCAAAGTTAGGTGTTAGGAGAGAGGTAATTGATAGAGTAAGTTAGGAGGGATGAGGTGGGGGTTATAGTAATCAAGAGAGAGATAATAGATAAAGTAGTTAAGGAGGGACGAGATGGAGTTATATTAATGAACAGTTACAAGGGATAAGATGGCTCAGGGAGGGGGTGTGGTTAGGGAGGCATAAGCGTAAGAGCACTGGGGGTGGGTGGGATATGGGGGCAGGGTAGGGGAGAGAAGCGAGGCAGAATCAGTCAGTAGATTATGTGGAGCCAATCAAACCTTCCAGAGAGCTTATCGCCGATGTATGTCAGGCAGATAAGAAACACCTTATTGTAGAAGTGTTATGGCAGTAAATTTAAACAAAACCAGTTTACTTTTAAGTTTAAACAAAACCAATTTACGTTTACTCTGTAAATCAGCGTCTGCTATATACGTTTTTATAGATAAATTCGGTTGCCAAATAAGTTAGTTAAGCAGAGATGAAGAACAACCTCAGCAGACTATAGAAAAATCAGTCACTATATTGTGCTGCCATCTAGTGGCGTAAGGGAGGAAAGGCCTCGGCTTTAGGTTAAACAAGAAAGTATTCTATATGGGAGATAAAACGGCCTAGCTAAGTTCCGCGAGTGTGCTGGCCCGGCTCTGACAAGGTCTTAGCAAATTTAAAAAAAAATAGAGACACATACAGCAAATCTTTAGGGCTATCAACTATAGCCAATGATGAGAAATATAAGGGATGTGTCCAGGTGTTCACACTTTGGGAGACTGCGTTGTGGCTTCTGTAAAAATAAGTTACTTGTGGGATGTCCTACAGCAGAGGGGGACAACCCGATTAGCAGCACTTGGCTTCCAGGCTAAAAAGGAAGAGAAATAGGAAGGTTGTAAGTATAGGTAGGAGGTACATACAGGGAAAAGAATGAGGCTGTGTAATGGAGTGCAAGGGTAGGTGTGAGGACAAGAGAGTAGTCAATATAGAGGATATTCAGTGTTACAGAACCCTAGACATAACAGTAAAACCACAAACGTTAGTTTAAAGATTAAGCCGCACTTTCATTTGGACCCTTCAATGAGTAATACAGTCACAAACATCCCCTCAAAGTATTCACATATACATATGCGGACAGTAACTAGAGTTAAATGTTACAGAACAAGATGCATTTCCTTTCTTATTTTAACCTGGGTAACAAGTAGAGGCATATTATCTACCTCCTTCAACAAATAACTAAAACAGTCACTAGGACTCTTTTAAACAGTTAGTGCTTACAATCGCTAAAAAACTTCCCGCACAGCACCAGCAATTTAGTGATAGAACAGAACAGCTAACAAAAACGCTTCTAAAATGGTCCCGCTTACAATGGCTAAATAAAAGATCCCACCCTGCATTAGCGATAAAGCAATACATTAAAAATGGAATAGGAACATCAGACAGTACTATCTAGATCCCAGTAGTCCAATGAAATAACCTTAGCTGGACCATAACATTTGGAAAAGATACAACTTATACTAACAGGAGTAAGGCATTATAGCATACTAAACAATGCAGTCTATTTTAGCAAACAGTACTTACGTACAGCATAGGAATCAATGTGCATAAAAATAACTGATTAGCTGTTCTATTTGTCATCAACAAACTAAAGTACTTTTAGATATAAGTTATAAAAAGGAATCAAGCAGTAACATCATACTATGCAATACAGTGTAGATAAACAAATAACTAGGTACCTACGAGCAGCACTGAAATTCAGTGATTAACTAGCTTTCTTTTCTGTAGTCTAGCAAACTAATGCACTTTTCAGTTACAAAATGTAAAAAAGGAATAGTACAGTCTGAGCAAACTATACAATGGAGTTTAATTTAACAAACAAGTAGGTACATACGAGCAGCACACCATGCGGCCGACCAAGGGACACTTACACTAGGGAGATAGGGTTTTAAATATGGCGCCACAAGAGCAGGCTAATACTTATAAGTTTGGGTAGATAGTCGGGGAGGAGAATAACTATGCGATCCACTGGGGGGGGAGCTATGAACACAGACTATACTAGGGGAAGTTTCATACAACACGCAGAACCAGTCAGTAGATTATGTGGAGCCAATCAGACCTTCCAGAGAGTTTATTGCCGATGTATGTCAGGCAGATAAGAAACACCTTATTGTAGAAGTGTTATGGCAGTAAATTTAAACAAAACCAGTTTACTTTTAAGTTTAAACAAAACCAGTTTACGTTTATTCTGTAAATCAGCGTCTGCTATATACGTTTTTATAGATAAATTTGGTTGCCAAATAAGTTAGTTAAGCATAGATGAAGAACAACCTCAGCAGACTATAGAAAAATCAGTCACTGTATTGTGCTGCCATCTAGTGGTGTAAAGGAGGAAAGACCTCAACTGTAGGTTAAACAAAAAAGTATTCTATATGGGAGATAAGACAGCCTAGGTAAGTTCCATGAGTGTGCTGGCCCGGCTCAGACAAGGTCTTAGCAAATTTAAAAAAAAAAAATAGAGACACATACAGCAAATCTTTAGGGCTATCAGCTATAGCCAATGCTGAGAAATATAAGGGATGTGTCCAGGTGTTCACACTTTGGGAGACTGCGTTGTGGCTTCTGTAAAAATAAGTTACTTGTGGGATGTCCTACAGTAGAGGGGGATAACCCGATTAGCAGCACTTGGCTTCCAGGGAGCAGCACACCACACGGACAACCAAGGGATGCTTACAATAGGGAGATAGGGTTTGTATTGAGGATAAAAGTATGTTTTAACCTGTGTACTGACCGTGGCTATGTGTTGGCCTGTAAACACCACTGTACATTCCGCAAGTGTCCAACAATGGCCATATGAAAAGGTGGCAACCCATGGCAAAGAGGTTGTGTTACCAACACAACTGCAATGACTGCAAATATCTGGGACAGAAATACATGGGATAGCTGTTATTTAGACATATCCCTTTACATATCGCTGCAATTCTGGAGGTATGGAAGTAGCAACCTCACCTGCATACTATATAGAAACCAATTAACAACGGCCCAATGTACAATCCCGTAACATAAGTCTACTAACTGATATCTCTTTAATTAGGGATGGGGCCCACAAACATATATCTGGAATACGTAGAAATGCAAGCCACACAAACCTGTATATGCTACGTACACCCACCGACATCCCCCACACTAGAAACCATAGCAATACAGACTGTAATAACAGCACAAACATCCAGTCAGTCAATTACATCTGCAGAACCGTCAACATACCTTGTGAGAGACACAGTTAAAGGCGCCATGCAAAATTGCAGCCGTTATATAATGGAACAAATGGCAATGTTACAGGTTTTGTTTGCAATAGTCCGTTATCAGACGTTAGGATGACAGGTACACCCACATGTTGAACCACATACTCTAGCAGTCACACACAATCCACGGGGGACATGAATCCAAAGTATAATTGTCTCTATGCATAGCAGTTGCAATTACACATAACAAAACACAATACAGGCCATCTCCCTGAAGGTAGGGCAAATGGGCAACGCCCAAGTGGAAAATTCAATTATACCCCACTGTTGCCGCGTAATTGGCGAATGGAGTAGCTGCACAGCTGATATGCAAGTAATTAGTCACTCAGGAACACCAATTGGCGGGAGGAAACCACATGTTACAGGTATCGATGTATATAAGGATGACTTGCCAGACATTCAAACCGTATGCTCATACAAAATACCTGTTTAAGCAGTGTGAGAGAGATAGAGATGAAATTCCATAATGATAACAAGGTATGTAGAACACTCGGTATGTACGTTTATGTATAGCATGTTTTTTATTAATTATTTACTGTATGTATAGCCTGGTTTGCATTAATTAAAAGTGTCCACAATGCATAAAGTGGGAAAAGGTATTTATGTAGTGATGTCTTGCTGATCATACTAAGGCATGTAGAAACTGTCCGTCCAGCAGTGGGCCACAAGGTACACATCACATACACCACAAGGGATGCTACATGAGGGCTTTAAACAGAACAATTCCATACAACCCGCCGTCAGTGGTAGGGTATGACCAACAAGTACGTGCCATAGCAGGGGATAGTATATGTTGATATACTGTCACAGTAGGCATGTGTATGGGCATATAACAACAATGACATGTCTAAGGTGGTCCCGCTGTGCAAGTATGCTTTGCATTATGGGATACTATGTGAAATATGTGTAATGTATAGTATTGTAGGTAGATATGTCAGATATTCTACACAGCATAACATGCATATCATGCATACCAAAGGTATCGTCTATTGGCATGTACAATAACAGGATACATATGGCTTGTAGGCATGGGGCATTGTAATAGCATGATAGCTAATCTAAATGGAAGGGCTACCAAGTAACCATGCACAAAGGACATGTAATAGCTTCACAGGTTCATAGTGGGGTTCTATGCAGTCTGGCAAGTCCATGTGTAAGCACAACTATAGTGTTCACACCAGTGGCACCTCTCTAGGTTAGTGTGGTGTGAGCAGCAGAGCCATGTGTTACCTGCACCTCTGCACAGTACAGCCACTGCAGTGATCCCTGGTGTACATGTGTCTCCCAACCACCAAGGGAGGTATCACATGAACAGTGCTACTGAGTGTCCCTGCTTGATGTACATAGGACTCATGTTCCAAAGCATGGTGAGTGTCCGGTTTGGGAATATAACTCTCAAGCACATCTTACTCATTGTTGCATGTGTGCACATATCCATGAGCATGTTGCTCACAGTAGCTTTTGCTTATGTCGCGTATGTGGAGTATATCCATTAATATTGTTGTGGACATGGGCTCTGTCTGTTCAGCAGAGGTCACCCCTGCGTATGTAGTATGCAAATGTGTACAAACGTGGTGTCCATAGTTCAGCCGCATACTTTAACTGTTGGAGCTCAATAAACGTCATGGCGTGTTAATGGTATGGTATGTAAAGCTGTAGCTGTTGTGTAAGGTACACCCTAAATGGGGTGGTATACCCTTGAATGTGTGTAGAAGTCTTGAGTTCAGAGGTACAATGGGTGCCTATGTACCAGCTGCACACCCAGTACAGATAAGTGTGGCCACATAGAAGGATATCCATGCCACAGTGGCAATACGGTAACCACAGGAGTGGGTGCGACATACCTGCGTATTACAAACATGTACAATGTGACATTTATGTAGGGGACTACCACCTATGTGATAGTCAGTGGGTGAATTGTGTAATGCAAAAGTGATGTTCATGCACCTTGTGTCATGCAGCTTGAGGCCATGGTATTCATATCAGGTATCTGTCACAGTGACACCCATATGGATGGAGTCAGTATCAGCTGGTGGATCAATCATGGTGCTTTGTATGCAGGGGTTTGTAAAGCTAGGCAGGGAAAGTCCCTCTGTGCTAGCCTGTACCTCAGGGAAGCATATACTGAACATGAGGGGCCCAATGACTGAGGACTGTGGTATGCCAAATGTAACTGAAATGCAGTAGGTACTATGGTATGCTACCCTCATTGTGTGTGTCCTGTCCATGAGCCATGTTGCATAACATCCTGAGACTTAGGGTACGATGTGCAGGTGGATGTGTATGTTGTCAATACCAGAATGGAGAACGGTGCTGAAAGGCTATGAGAGGACAATGTAGGATGTGTGGACTCCCTTACCATCATCAACTACCCTGGTAACTGTATGAAAGGAGTCCACTAGGTGTAGGGGCCATGCTCTGGCCCTAACAAGTCCAACCTGGGTGGCATCAAAGGACCGGAGCCCAACAATGTCTCTGTGAATGACGTCCTTGATGGTGTGCCCCATAGCCTTGCAGAACAGTCCAGTCAGGTGTGTAGGACTATAGTCCCACTCATGCATGGTGGTGCCCCCTGTGTGGAGTGTGATAAATGTTGCTGTGTGCCATTCAGGGGCCACAATGTCTGATACAAGGCTATTACTGAATATGGTGGCCTAGTGGGGGGACATGTCATTCAGAGGTTTGTGGACATCACAGCCTGGGACTTTGGAAGGTGATATGGGGCCAGTGTCCCAGGACATATAGAGTGCAGGTTAGTACTGTGTAGGTGTGGCCGCAGGGACACCACAATGTTCCTGCATGGATTGTGGCCCTGTAGTGAGTGAGAGGGTGTAATGTTAGCATTGAATCCATCTGCCAGCATGTTGCCAACATCACCTGGGTCTGTAATGTTCCTGAGTGACTGTTGTATGTGAGGGCAGATGTGGGTGTTGCCATCAACTACTGACATACCACCATAATGCCTTGTGGTACACCCCGGAATGTGTCAGAGTAATGTGTACATAGCTAGTCTTGGAGTATGTGATGAGGGATCCCATGGCCCTACCGAGGCTGACCAGTGAGCTACCCCACCCATGGGATTGTACACCACTGTGCAACAGCCTCCACCTGTTGTTATACATTATGTCCATGGAACTTGCCCACCAGAGTGACGTCTGTTATCTGGTGTGTACCATCATGGCTCTGTGTGGAATAGCATGATCCATGCAGTCGTGTACGTGCTAATGAAGTGCACTGGGGTATGTTTCAGCATTTGTATGTGCATTGTCCATCTGCACGAGTGTCATGACGTTAACAACCACTGTCATAAGATGTCTGTAGTAGGTGTTGTAGTACTCATGTACTGTGTATGCTGTGAAGGGTGTGGTGCAGGGATGTGGCTAACAAGGTTGATTAGCCTATGTTCGGAACCCACCAATGAGGGGATAACCCCAGGTGTGGAACACCAGTCACATGTTGGTAGTGGTCATGTCAAGGTTAATGTAGGTCTTGGAGGTGGTGTGTATGGGATGATCCAGCCGAGTGGAGGTTATGACTCGTGGATGTGTCGGTACATGAGTGGCTATCCCAGTTAAGTGTGGGGTAGTGTCAGTCACACATCAGTAGTAGCTGTCTGAGCCCTACTGTCCAGTACACCAACAAATGAGGTCTGGTAACCGTGGGGTATGTTGTTGAATCTGTAGCTTGTTCCAATGTGTATAGAGCTGGACACAGTTAGTTGCACGTGGAGCACCTCTGATGCATTGTGCTAAGTAACTAGCCAGGATGTGTGTACAATATAGTGGGATATGGAAACACCTCAGCTGTGGGTGTGTCGTTCCAGGTATGTGCCTGAAAGGTATGGTCTGTCCATAACCTGTCATTGCAGGTGTGCTCTGCAGAGCCTAGAGGCAGGTCCCAGTCACTGCAGACATATTAGAGTGTTGCATTATAAGGTGTGTGTTGCCTGTGTGTGCCACAGAAGATGATGCAAGCATTGTGTCACATGACCCCATGTCTTGCTTGCCCGTTCCCGTTCTGCCGGTGACTGTTATTGGAAACTGTGCAAGACAGGCAGTATAGAAGCAGCAAGAGCCTTACATGTGATCTGTACTCCCAGGGCTGACAGGTGCAGGTCATCTATGCCAAAGCACTGTGTTTGACCAGGTCAGTCAAAGCGGACAGATACCAGATGCCTGTGGAATGACAGCAGAAGCATAGGCAACTGTTGAAGTGACACAGTCAGTCGTTGCAGAGTGGTATCGGGTCCGGATGAATGCATAATGCTTCCCAGGGCTAGGCCCACACCTTCAGGACTACAAGACTGGTGAGCTATTGCATGTCCCTGCACATGTCGTCTGTGAAGTGGCATCTCAGGGCAGTCACACTAACATGGAGAATGACAGTCACATCGTACCTGGTGAGCTGTGGCATGGGTGCATAGGTTATGTTGCAGAACCAGTTACCCGACAGCAAAATGTAAGCGACTATCGCCTTGTGTAGCCTGCTGTGTGGAACTGCAGTGTGACCGCCTACAGAGTCACCTATGACTGGTGTGTTGTGTATGTTATAACACCCTATTGGCTGTATGTGATGGGCACACATGAGTCTGAGGGCTATAAGTTGGTGATGTTGTGTTCCATGATGGGGGCTGCCTCTGGTGCCTACACAGAGTATGGAGAGGTACTGCACAAGTCGTCCTCGCATGTGTGGCCTGTGGTAGAGATCATGTGAGACTATGTGATGAGTGGGGTGTGTTGCAAATGTTATACATCCCCACATGACTGTCAGGTGCAGTCAGGGTTGGTGACAGCATTACCCCCAGCAGGGCTGCATAAGTGCATCCCCCACAGGCTGTAGTGTCGTATGTTGGGAGGCGAGCATTGAATGCGTACATGAGACAATTGCTCTATTGCCACATGTACGACATGTCCATCATATAGACAGGCAATAGCACTGGTACATGACAGTTGGACATGCCTGTATATACAACCATGTCTCACAGGATATGTACATTACATGTGTACAACAGCTGTCGTACCATAAGCAAGCTGAAAATTTTAGGACAGCCAGTGTACCTCTGGGAAATGGTGTGGAATGGGTGCTATATTAATCAGTAGCTCATGACATGCTCACAAGTTCTGAACAAGTGCCTAGCATGACCATACAATACAGATAGGGTGTTGGATAATATCAACCCACAAGTGGTGACGATAGTCATAATGGGTGGCACCGCACTATAACCCTGCTGAGTATGGTGTGCAGGTCCATTAACCATTATCACTGTAGATGTTAGCAGTACAGATGTACAAGACAGTATGGATGCATGATTACAAATACCTTTGTATGTCACAGGAGTGTTCTACTAGTGGCCTGTTGACAGACTCACAACTGCAAAAGGTGCCAGAGTGACATGTGCATATCACACCAGTGCCAGCTACAGTAGAACAGGGTTAATGTGTTGTACTCCACCCTCATTGTAGCCCATACCACACAGACAAATGTTAGGCATCTGTGTATGTAAGGATGTGAATGGCCATGACTTATGAGGAATAGCTGTCAGTGTTGTGAACAACATACAGAATGGGCTGTGTGGGTGAGGTGTGTGACATATATGCACATTCTGATGGATGGTATCAGCATTGTCACCGCTAGGTGAACATCCCTGTACCCATTAACTACCACCTAGGCTGTGGTCAACATTATAGAAACTGTGTAAGGGATGATGTTGTGCAGTACACCTCCCTGCCTTGGTGATATCTCCAGGCCCCTTGGGTAGTCATACGAGGTACCCATGTCATAACAGGGTGCCATCCATGATTACGGAGATCATTGGACAGGCATATACAGCACTGGGGTGACCAATATTGGATCACATATCACCTTTAAGGGGTAATGGTCATGCATGGATGCGCGATACCAGCCTTCACTATCCTCACCTCCACTATGCAGCATGCTGTCTACCTTGCATAAAGGCATTTGCTACACCATGATGATGGACATGCTACATGTCCATATCCTGATCTGTAAGACATATGTCATGGACAGCCACCGTCTTAATACTAGGATCGCCACATGCTGGACAGATCCCTGTGCCATACATGTGACATACTCCCACCAAACCATGCAACCCTGTCCATCATAGCTGCACATGTCATCCCAGTCATACATGGTGTGATGACCACATGCTAGATGTAGTATCAACTGTCCGGATCAGTAATGTGGCACTGATGCACCTCGCGGTGGCATAATGGCTGTCTGTTACAGCTAGGAAACCTTGCCCGTACATGCTATGGTTGATAACAATCCCTGTGAATGATGTCTGACTAGCCATTGTCCCATGTCTATCACATGTGCAACACAGGCCATCCGTGGCAGGATGTTGAACAGCTGTACAGTGCTGTGTAGATGTATATGGCAAAACACATGCATGTACAGGTGTCCATGCGTATGTGTGCATTGTCACTGCTCAAGTCCATTAAGGCTGTGTTTGTGCTGATATGTGACATATACACAGCATCAAGGTCAACAGCGTTACCGTGGACACATCCAGGCATGTGCAGATAGGTAAGAACACCAGTGCAGGCAAATAGACATGCCCACATCAATACAGCATTCACATGGAGTATGAACACTGTAATGAGGTGACACACATATATGGTGATGATATCCAATGCACAACGGGTGTTACTTGTGTGTGACACAAACAAGTCAGTCATGTCAGTGTCATGATGATTTGCAAAGATAAATGCAGATGTACTAGATGTCATCGAAATGTATGTGCAGCAGTATCTCTGTACATCTCTGAAACTGTGACCTGTAACCATCATTATGTCTTACAGATAATGTCTCGTACACGCCTTCCAGTGTACAGCCACCAGGAGGATGATGTCCACATCCTGTACCTCCATGAGAACTATGAGGTGTTGTTCAGCCATGTGCCACAGCATGCCCAGCAGCGGGACTACCTGTGGCAGGATCTACGCAGGAAGGTGAATGATGTGGGTGGCCATAACTGCACCTACCAGCAGGTGTGCAGGCACTGCATGGACTTGATATGACATGCAAAACAGCGTGCCACTGCAATCGCCAGGGAACAAGGTGGAACAGGTGGTGGGCCACCAACCCAGCCCCCACTCACACACACACTGAGGAGCTACTGGCCAGTCTGGGGACACCCTCAGAACAGCATCCACACACACTAGCTGCCATCGTGGAGGTGGGTGTTTCCCAACCAATGAGCCTGGAGTTGCCTGGTAAGTCAGTACTGCACATATGGCTATTATATCCCATTTAGTTGCATGTGTCACTGTACATTATGTAAAGTAACAACATATGCAAGGTATGTGGACACACATGCTGCATACTATACTATGTTAACCTGTGTATGCACACATGTGCATACTATATGCTATTATACAGGCAAATGTGTTAACATGCACAGTGCACCCTGTGGCTGTCATACAGTCATGGATAATGTTCATACTGCTGTGTCACCCCTATACAGTTACCTCTGGCGTGCCGCACAGACATGAGTCCATTGCAGGTGAAACTGTCATCATTATCAGGCATGTTAAAGCATAGATCTATTTGGCATGTGGCCAGATAGTTGCACACTTGATGTTCATTCCAGTCATGATATACAGGTCGCATCACCCATCATTCACACAAGCCACCCATGTGCAATATATGCAAATGAAGTGATACACCGACTTGAAACCACAGTAGTTGTCATTGCTACATGTGTGGTCAGCTGTGCATACAACGGTGGAGGTGTTCTACAATGGAGGCATACGTAGTATGCATTGGAACAACATGTATGGTACGCAAACAGTACCACACAGTGAGCTGTGATATGGGCAGCCCACAGGTGTCACCATTGTGTTATATGCCCCTGCATTGGGTGCACACATTGTGATGTGCCATCTGACATGTCCCAGACACATAGTGTTCTGGCTGCAATATTGTCACACTATCCCATGACCCATACCCCACATACCAAACATACAACCCATTGTCTGCATAGCCCTGTGGATGGTGACATATCTGACATCTATGGGTGTATGTCATATGGGACAACACAGACATGTGAGATAGATGGCCATCACACACATTTGGTCAACACATGTGCACATATGGCCATGAGGGATGGCCAGAGGCAGGTAGCCACACAGTAGATGTGATGTGTATACACCCTGTTGCACATTGTCAACACATGGTCCAATTACAGCCATGACTGTTTATACAGTTGATGTGGTACACTGGGCATCCTAAAAGCCTGTGCACAGCTAGTGGAGGTGTCATTTAAGTCTACCATATAAGATCTGTTGAACATCACTACTGTGTTATAGCATGACAGTAGTCACCTGTACAGCTTCCACAGACATTGACACCACATCAGGCCACAGATACTGTACATTTCCCTTGCTGCTGTAGGACATCACCGTTAGCTGTGCACCTCATGTGTGTTGTACATCAATGTCATGTGGGAAATGGTGAATTGACATGTCCGCTATGTGTGGACATGGTTGCCAGGCAGCTAAGACCCTGTAGTTGTTGTGCAGGGGTGTAATCTGTAGGTCCTCCAGTGACCTGTCACTTGACACAGCATGGTTTTGTGTGTATACACCTCAGCATCGTGGATCACAATCCACAGTTATGTCATGGGCATGCATGCAGTTATGGCTATGCAATGTGTACATATTATGCATTGTACAGCAATATAGATGCCTCATGATGCCATGCAATGGCACAGTGTCTGTACTTCACACTGTATAGCAATGTAGATGGCTCACACTACCCTTCCATGCTCATGCACATTTGCTAAACATGCATTCTATCTTTAGGGCATACAGACAACACCGCAATGTGATGCCCATTACGATGCTGTACATGTGTCAGGACACCATTGTGTCAGACATGTATGCATGTTAATGCACACGTCAACAGATTACCTGTCAAGGTCACGTCAGCCATCTGTACTGTTATCCTGTTCTAGTCCACATGGTGTAACACGGGGATGCATGCATACAGCCAGGATTGTGTGAACTGCATGGCTACTGATATGACACCTGCTTGCTGTAGTGTGCACCCCAGGGAGGTATGCTTACTAACTCTATTAATGTCTGAGCTGCATGCCCTCTGCTGTATCACAGGCATGCTGCATGCCATCTGTCAAATCACATGTATGGTGTGTCTGTGTGTGTCTGTGTGTGTGTGTGTGTGTGTCTGTGTGTGTGTGTGTCTGTGTATGTGTGTCTGTTTGTGTGTGTGTCTGTGTGTGTGTGTGTCTATTGTAATTTAGAGTCTTTCTTTGCATTCACAGGTGATGTAGGTGCGTTACCCTCCTGCGGTCCATCTGATGTTAGTGTACCCACAGATACTAGCAGTGATGAACATATGCATTAGGTACAGGCAGGGTTGTCAGGGGCTGAATCTGTGCCAATGGTTGCCATCCCAGCTATGTCCCCCCCTTCCCCGCACACTGTTCTGCTGCCAACACATACCTCATCACCAATGGCCATAGAGGAAGGACAGTCAGTGTCTGTTAGTGTGGAACAGGAATGTGTGGTGGCTACAGAAGGTGTGTCTACACACCATGGTGTCAGTGTAATGACTGCAGACGTGCCACACAGGCATGTGGCCGGTGCTGCTCGTAGGAGGACCTCTGGCAGACATGCACCTGCAGGACAGAGCGCAGCAGCTGGTATCACCAGACGCATGTTCCAGACTGTAATGGCGGCACAGGCATGTGCTGAACGGCAGAACAGAGAAGGGCAGAGGCTGCAGAGGGCTGCTATCCGTACCCTAAATGACAACATCCAGGCATTGGCAAATGCTGAACAGCAGATTGCTGATGTTCTGAACAGGTGATTGGGTGACATGGTTGGAATCCTTGACCGTGGCATGGCAATCCGCGAGCGTGAGCTGTCTCTGCTGGAACATCTGGTAGGAGTGAGGTGTAGGCCATGTGGATGTAGGCCAGGTACACCACCTAGTGCAGGTCAACATGAGCATGCACCTCACATGCCCGCTCCCATAGTGCTGGTAGCAGTAGCAGTGCAGCTGGTGCTGCGCTGTCCACACCAGGACACAGCAGGCCACATGGACGTGGCCTGGATGTTCCCAGCAGGGACACGGTTCCAGTGGACATGTGTCATCAGACAGTAGCCAAGTTGTACCTCCGCCTGGTAGTGCCCGTGCAACCCCTGGCAGGCACAGGTCACATGGCCATGGCTGGATAAAGTGAGCTGTACAACCTGGTCTGTACAATCTGGAGCTGTCAATAATACCCGTGTAGGCCTCACAAAAGGCAGTACTGTGCGCACACATACACGCACACAGCAAATACATCTGTAGGGCACCACAACACCCACATGCATACTGAACAGACATGTCCAATCATATCACTGGCCCTTACCCACACACAAGATTTCATCCATTGGTGCAGCGTATACCCCTGGCAAACATTATCACCCTGTGCATATGATGAAGCCTGTGCTGCATCCCTGTCATCCACACCATTGGTGCAGGGACATGCTCAAATGGTCTGATGCACAGGGTGAACAGAATAGTGAGAAGTGTATATTACATTAGTTGTGTAAGTATAGTGAGAGAAGTGTATATTACATTAGTTGTGTGTGAATAGTGAGAGATGTGTATATTACATTAGTTGTGTACTGTTGACATGCACAAGACATGCCATGTAGTACAGGTTTAGCATGCATCGTTATATGTTCACATTATGTGTCTCGGTAACAACAGTAACAGCATGTTGGTAATGATGCCCTAGTTCCCTCCTTATGGTCTACTTGCATGTGCCTACAGGTAACACTGTTTGCAGTCTCCCATGTGTAACTCTGGAGTACTCACAGGCACATATGGCAATATCAGCATGCTATACGTAGCCTCAGCCTGACTGTTGGAAAGTCTAACATAACAGAGATGTTCACACATATACTGATCCAGAAGCATGTGGGCAGTTTAAGAGGCTACAGTGGCTAGAGACGTGACATCCATACCAGGTCACATCACAGGTATGCTAACATGGTGCAGGGGTTGTACACAGCGGTCTGGCCAATGATAATGTTAGAGGCCACTTGATAGCATGAGGCCTCACTGTGTAGTAGTAATACTCTGTCACATTACAGGAACATGCTCACACTCACGGGGTCAACAACACTATAATGCGCATCCCATAGTGTTGAGGTGAGGACCCATGTCTATGTGGTCATCACCATCACAGTACTGTGAACCCACATGACGCGACACAGAGAAAGAACATGTACAGGTAGCCAGTGCGGCTGAGACCGATGGCATCAACAGGGTAGTTGACTGCATCACCATGAGGGGTTAGGGATCCTGTGTGTTCTGTATGGCAGCATACACCCTCACTCCATGCACCAGACAGCCATACATACGTACATGCACACACTGTGGAGACCACACATGTCATACACATATGGATAGCTGATGTGTGTTATACACACACCACACCTGCCTACGTCATGCTTTCCACACTGCAGTATGTACCGATCTCTACAACAGTGTACAGGGGTGTGTAACAATTGGGATGTATTCCCGACCATATGTGGTATTTATGGTCACACAAGCAATCATACATAGCAGTACTGTGAATGATATACCTGCTATATGATGATATGTCTGACAGACATGCAGCAGTATTGGCCGCATTATGTGTTCCAACGGTACCTTTGGCAATTGTGCTCCTATATGCACACGGGAGGATGTAAGTGTTACAGGTGTCAAGTGTACTGTTGGTAACACCTGACTGCTGTGTAGGTTCTATGTCTCCACCGTCAAGTAACGGTAACATAGCGTACTGTTTGCACATGTAATGGTAGGATGACGTGTGACACACCTGTGAGCCATCCCTGGCAAACATCCATCTACACAGGTGGATCACCTCTTTATGTACACACACATCCATCCATGCCTGCTGTACATCCTACCGTACTGTCTGTATGTCACCATATACAGGTGTCAATGATGGGGCTGCATTGCAACTGCATGTTGTAGTTAGGCACAGATGAGTTACTTACATCAGCTACTGCCCATGCATGGTAGCTGCAAGCACACTACAGATTGTACATGTGTGTTGGTCCTACATGCCTGTCATGTAGCCATGTTTGTATGCATTACAATTGGTGGACATGTGTGTTGACATACATAACACATGGACTGTTGTATGATATGATGGATGTCATGGGTAACTAGTACAGAGGGAATGTGTCCTCGGTCAACATTGCTGCCTCATGTACTGTTAGCATTCAACAGCCATGGACCCACCTTCCATTTGCATGCGTATGATTGCTGTAACCACTTGTCTGCATGGAGGACAGCAAAAGGTATGATATGTACATATGTGTTGTGTGTGTGGTCCATGCACATATCCACTGCAATTACATGTATGACATAGCCAAACATGTGTGTTCATTGGTGTACAGCGACAGTCATCTGTCACAGCTGTGTAAGACCCAGGGCCCCTGGTATGTGTAGAGCCGACCTGGTTATGTACAGTGGTATCATTGCAATGCATAACACATGATGGAACCCTGTCGGTACATATGTAGTCTGCACAGTTGCTGTAGACCTATGTACAGTCCACTGGTCATGAGTCACATGGTGTTGTGTTAATGTATGGCTGTGCATTGCTGGTCCAATGACATGGTGATGTCGGAGGGCTACATTGTAGATTGTGGTGTGTACCTCTGTGATATGCACCTGAGACATCTGTGATAGCTCCTGAGTGTGTACTGGTCAATACATGTGAGTGGCCTTCATGTACTTGGGGACAGTAATACCATACTGTGCCCTTCCGTGTTTAGAGTCCGTGTGCATGCAAGATGGCCCTTTGCAACTGCGAAGTGTGTGAGCATGCCCAGTATGCCGTTGTGTAGATGGACACACAGTACATTCCAAACAGTGCACTTCTGTGTTTAGAATCCATGTGCATGCATGCAAGACGGCCCTTTGCAACTGCTAAGTGTGTGAGCATGCCCAGTACGCCGTTGTGTAGATGGACACACACTACAAGCCAAACTGTGCCCTTCCGTGTTTAGAATCCGTGTGCATGCAAGATGGCCCTTTGCAACTGCTAAGTGTGTGGGCATTCCCAGTACGCCATTGTGTAGATGGACACACAGTACATTCCAAACAGACGCGTGATACTAAGCATGTGGGCATGGCCATTGACATCCTGTATAGCGATGGTGGTCATCCAGGCAACAGATGTCCATTTTCAATGTCACGATGGATGCCTACATTGAACAAACTGGTTGCTGTCTTGAAGAGTGTAATGTCTGTGGCACGTCCCGTATCTTTGTAGTGTTGTTGTAGTGCTCCGTAGATTTTTGGTTGCCCCAATCACACCACTGCCGTGTGTTTGTCTACGTCTACCTTGGGACAGTAATATGCTTTCAGACTGCTCACTCTCTATACATTCCCTATCGGTGTCCTTGCATTTGCAGATGATGTCACCCACCTAGAAGTATGCCTCTGGGTGTGCTGTGCTCAATAATCTCGGTAGCGCGTTCTGTAAATGCATAATGCTGTAGTGTGATAAGATAGTTAGGTGTATGTTCGACTCCCAGTCCTATCAAGTGTGTCTGTGTGTGTGTGTGTGTGTGTGTGTGTGTGTGTGTGTGTGTGTGTGTGTGTGTGTGTGTGTGTGTGTGTGTGTGTGTGTGTGTGTGTGTGTGTGTGTGTGTGTTTGTGTTTCCAGCTGCCTGGGGACACAGTAATGCTTTTAGATGCCTCACACCACATACATTCCCTATCGGCATCTTTGCCTTTGCGGATGATGTCACCCACCTAGAAGTATGCCTCTGGGAGTGCTGTGTTCAGTAATCTCAGTAGCGCATACTGAAAATGCATCATGCTGTAGTGTGTTAAGGTAGTTAGGTGTATGTTCGACTCCCAGCCCTGCCAAGTGTGTGTGTGTGTGTGTGTGTGTGTGTGTGTGTGTGTGTGTGTGTGTGTGTGTTTGCATGCATGCTCCCGTCTGCCTGGGGACTCAGTCTTGCTTTTAGATGCCACACAAAACAGCAGTTTGCTACTGACATCTTTGCCTTTGCGGATGATGACACGCACCTAGATGTCTGCCTCTAGGACTGCTGTGCTTAGTAATGTCGGTAGCGCATTCTATAAATGCGTCATGCTGTAGTGTTTCAGGGTAGTTAGGTGTATGTTCGACTCCCAGCCCTGCCAAGTGTGTGTGTGTGTGTGTGTGTGTGTGTGTGTGTGTGTGTGTGTGTTTCCAGCTGCATGACAACAGTACATTGCTTTGACAGTATTCACTCTCCATAACATCCGTGCAGCGTATTTGCCTTTGATGCTGCTGTCTGCAGGCTAGACATGTACCTGTGTGAATCATGTGATCCACTGATCACGGTAGCGCGTTTTGTCACTGCGTAATGCTGTCGTGTGGTACAGTGCTTACGTTTATGTTCTGCTCCCAACCCTGCCACGTGTGTGTGTGTGTGTGTGTGTGTGTGTGTGTGTGTGTGTGTGTGTGTGTGTATATGTGTTTTTCTACATATATATGTATATATATATATATATATATATATATATATATATATATATATATGTATATAGTATATATATATATATATATATATATATATATATATATATATGTATGTATATATATATATATATATATATATATATATATATATATATATATATATATATATATATATATATATATTGTATATAGATATGTATGTTGGGAATATCACTCATGACTGTGCTGCATTGTCTGTACGTGAGCATCCTGGATGTATGTACATCTGCTATGGCTCTGTGATAGTGCACATCCTGTGTGCTGTAAAGATCGTGGGTTATACATGTGTAGTGACCGGTTATTGTGTTGCTGGGTATTACACGGGCACTGGAAACAATGTTAGTGCAGCACCTTTGACTGGTCGTATGCAGATCTCAGCAACAGTCAGCAGTGGTTATTACATTGGAGTGTGAGTATGGCTCATATCCATCTGTAGTAACTGTCAATTCTATGCACACCAGTTTAACATTACAGACGCATGTTTATCCACAGGTTGTGGTACAGATCCCAGGACTGTATGTGTAGACATTGACAGGTGCAGGACTGGGTTGTGTTGTATGCATAAAGGGGTGTCCATGGCCAGTAATGGGGATCTCTACAGCCTGGCAGGTACGGTCTGTGACTGTCCCACAACCTCCTGTATATGGCTGACACATGCTGTACCTGTGTATATGCAGACGCACACACTTACCACAAACAGCTATGGCTATCACATACACACACCCATTGCACCACCATTGGGCCATGCAATAACCATTGTCCCTCACACACACACACCTACGTGTACATTGGATGGCTCTATGACAGCTCTGGACATGTTAACACCACACTCTGTGCATATGATGCCACCTGTGCCACCACCTGTGATGTGTAACATTGATGCAGGATCTGACTAACCTGGTGCTGCTGCACACAGTGGCTTTATTCCACTGTATTGATGTTAGCATGCTGTTAACACACAGTGTGTTACTTCCAGGTGTACTTCAGCAGGCGTGATGCATTGCAGCTATGACCATCACTGTGGCATAGTTTACAGCACTGTTACCTCTGATGATGTAGTCTTCATCCATGTGCCATTTCACTGATGTGTGTAGTATTGGCAGCATGTGTGTCTGTTTGTGCAGTACATGTGTGATGTGTGTAGTACACATGTATACCTACTTACAAATGCATACACAACATTACACGGGCTTCACCATTCATACACTAGCTTACTCATTCTTCCAAACGCGCACATGGGCTAACACATGCGCATACATGCTTACACGGGCTTACTGGTGTGCACAGGCGCGCACACACTGTGGGCAGGTTTGCAGGTCACATCGGTGGTATCCATGGTGTACGCCGTCAGTCTCCTAATGTTCCCTAGGATAGCTCATGACACGCCTCTTCCACTGAGTACTGACAGCACACATGTGACACTGCTCCGGTGAGGTTACAGTGTTTTGTACATACACACTCCTGTTGTCACCTATCTTCTACTCTAATAGTCCCCTTAACCTACACTACACTGTAGAGGCTTGGCCCATATGGCATGACATGTTGTGATTCACTATCCTCAGCCTCACTTGCCTCACATTGCCTACAAATGCTTCATTAAATCTCTGACAGAGCGCTTCCACACATAGGTACCAGTAC
The DNA here is from genome assembly GCF_019279795.1 of Protopterus annectens. Lineage (NCBI taxonomy): Eukaryota > Metazoa > Chordata > Ceratodontiformes > Protopteridae > Protopterus > Protopterus annectens. The sequence goes on from NC_056732.1 coordinate 876,376,121, forward strand.
GCAGTAGCCATGTTGTCTCCAGCTTGCCATTCATCTGCATGGCGTACTAACATCTAGCTAAACCTACATTTTGTATGTATATTATCCATATGTCTTGTTTTGAAGTGCAGCGCGTTCTCGTGGCTCTGCGCTACGCTTCCACACCAGGGATCGGGGGAGGACAACAACTGGTTCATTGACAAAGCCTCCACTGGCCTTGGACTTGGACATTGGCATGCTTCTTCGACTGTATTCATACTGTATTTGCAGCTGTCATTGCTCCGTTTAGCAACGTGCAAAACGTTAGTCGCATAACATCCGGGTACATTTCTGCACATAACTCTGCTCTTGCACGGACAGCTTACTGTTTCATGTATCGCGTAATTATCACATCATTTGCATAGCTTACACATACAAATGGGGTATGTTTCAAATCCCAACATTGTCCGTGCAATGTTCGTGTTACAGGCTGTCTTGCATGCCCCTGCAGGTGTTTGCTGAATAGCCTGGCAGTCATCTTTCCTTGCTGTACTCTCACTCAATCCATACATGCCGGAGGCTTCGTGTATCATGGCCTAGGCTTTCCTGTGTGCTATGTCTATTTGTGGTGTATGCATGGCTGTGGGTATGTCCCACTGTCATGATTGATAAAGGTGACACCCTGTAGGTACTTCGTGTAGACTGCTGTGTCATTTGACATGTCAGCACATACCTGCAGATGAACTTCCTACTGCAGCACTTTTCATACCTTCTGAGTTATCTTGCAGTCGATAATGCTGTTTCCTCAGACATGTATCTGTTTCTGATCATACCTATCAACCTACTGCAAAACATCTGTACAAAGCCTAACATGATGGGGGGACAGATAGGGGCAGATTCTACATATTGCTCTTACAAATGTAGATAGCTGACAATATTATAGGTTTTGCATTAGTATGACCTTTCTGAGGGATTTGGGGTCTTAAACACATATGTTTATTATTATTTAATGACATCAGTTCTCAGGTATTTGGCAGACAGGTACAGATTGTGAGAGGAACACGCCACACATACGAGGCATACATCTGCACATTCGTACAGTTGCGAGGTATGTTTCTGATACTGCACATCAATTTCCTTATGCCAATACACACAATACATGGCGCCATCACAGGCCAGTGACCATTACATTCCTATTGCAGGACACACCCACCCACTGGGTTATATTCCTTACACAGGCCAACAGGTGCTTATCCACACTAATTACTCCATCATGTAGCTTATGTGTACGCCGGTATTTGTGCTTTCCGTCAGTGGCAGAGCTCATGTACGAGTATGAGGGACTGGACACTGTATCGGTGACACTGCATGACACCCTGAGGGACACATGTCTTTTGAGTCTATTAACCTTCCACATTGACTTTCACAGGCCATACATTGCAATTCACATTTGTGGACAAACATGCTTATGACTTGTACATGTTTTGGCATTTGTCCTGATGTCTTTCTTCTCACCTGTCCACCTAGTATCAGTAGTTTTGTACATTTCATTTGGATGGGTTACCTTCATACCTCTCACCTGTATACATTATGGGTATATGCCCTGGGGTTTGACCTATGATTCTGTTACATTTGTCATGATAATGTGCCTTTCTGGTAGATTGCTGGCAAGCCATGATGGACTGTGTGGTTAGGTAATCATGATTGACATTTCTATTTCATGATTACTAACTCTCATAACATTCTTATTCCTGACTACGCAATTATTCTATCAATGGTTTGACTTTGTCTGAGGTATATTTAATATAGTCCCTACTTGTCTGTCATGTACTATGCCTTAGTCTAGCTGTCTTATTCTGACATTCTGGCAGGTATGGTTACAATCTTGATCGTATGCGTGTTCATCCATGATAATCGCCTACATGACACTGATATAGGTCCCTATGGCTTCCCCCAATGGTTTACACAATATCCAGTAGATGGGTTGCACCTTTTTGGAGAATGTAGGCGTGTGCTATACCCACATAGGTATATTGATCACTCCCATGGGGCGTACATAATAGATCTGTGCCAACCAACACCTTGGCCTAATTCTGCATACCCATGATTCCCATACCTGACACACATCCACAGTACCCATTAGACATGTTTAATGTGAGTGATAATAAAGTGTGAGGACACTTCCGAGCACTCCCCACTCTGCGGATATCAGCTCATACGTCATACATTCAATCGACAAATGTGTTATTACCCTTGCACCTTCTACTGTTGCATGTACACCTATATCGTAGTTGCAGGTGTGACTTCTTTTGCATCAATGACGGTTCGCACTTAATACAGGATCAATTTTTGGGGTCCTGCAAAGGACACCTATATTCATGTTTAACATGTAGAACTTGCAGGCCCTGTCACACTGGTACTTTCCGGGCAATGGTTTGGAAACCATTGGTGTATTCTCCTTTCAGGCATGTCTGTCTGTCTATCCATATTAGCTATACCATGACCTATTTATGTACATGTGTTATATGTACAGGGACATATGTTTGTTGTGTATATATCTATTCATGTATCGTGTGTGCATAGATATATATATATATATATGTACATATATACATATGTCTGTACATTCCTCATCTCGTAATTTGCTTTGGATTATGTCTGTGGATATATGTGTATATATATCTCCATATCATACCTTTCAACTGTACAGATTTCCGCTGCATGTACAGCTGTTTGCCTCTTATCTTTGGTCCATTTTTCATAACCTTGTGTCTATCTGGCAAGTTAGTGGCATATCATTAAAGACTGACATTGGTAAATAATGACAAACATTTCAGGTTACAACTTCATACCCTTCAGAGAATCCATGCTAGTGACACACCTGTTATTCTATCCACTTTCTATGTTTGTTAAAGCAATATCTGGGGACTGTCCCTATTTGTACCAGTTGTTGTTATGGCTTTGTCCGGTTTCGTACTTTACAGGTTTAACAGGTATGAGCCATGTACATAGAACATGGGGAAAACACCATTCATTTTCTATTCTGTGAGTGGATTACACATGTGCAGGCATACTTGCATATCCTTATTGTGGGTTACATATGTTTCATAGATAATTGTGCTTCTGTGAACTTTCATAAGTCTGACCGAAACAGTTACATATCTGTATTCCAGTTTACAGACTACTGCGAAACGCACGTTCACCTTTACATATTTAAATGTGTGTACTGCACGAACGCTTTCATTACACTTTCAAGTTATATGTGCAGTGGTCGTAGGTCAACTGGGACTGTATTCATGTTGGCTGGATACCGGAACCACTATTCTATTGGTATTCTCCCTCATTGATATGCATACCCATAGTACTTAGCTACATCAACATACGCCTCACCGCTTCACCTACGACACAGGCATCCATTCTCCTGCTGGGAAAAAGGTGGTACTACATATTATACATTCCCTATTGCCTACTGCTGTGGACTCCGGCTGCATTGTTAATCACTCCGAGGATATGCAGAACACCAAGGCATATAGTCCAGCCGCATACAGATCTTTGATTGTTAGGGTGTTCATGTAGTGATCTGGGTTTTGGCTTGTTCACCTGGTGAACAGAACTTCCCTGGCTGAGGTGAAATGTCAGACGAAGCATATGGACAGGGATTATCTCCCTATTTTGAAGTTTTACCTGTGTTTATAGACACAGGTGTTTGGGCACCTGTCAGCAGCTTATTCTGTTGGCATTACATATTATGGGTAGGGTTGTTACAGTCCATACTGCACGGTGAGGGGTGTTCCCATTCACATTTGACTATTACCTGTATACAATCATATGAGGATTATTATTTTTAGACATTAAGTGACTACAGGTATGCAGTTGTACATTACTCAAGTGTGAAAAGCTGTTCCTGTAAATATGTACGGACCATACCTCTCAACCTCTTCGAGCACCGAACCTGCGCAAAACCTACATGATGGGGGGACAATTAGGGACAAATTTTAACGATTGCTCTTACAAGCTTAGAACGTTGATAGAATGCTAGGTTTTGCATTAGCATGACTTTTCTGCAGGTTGTGGAGTCTTATACTCAGGATATTTCTTATTATTTAGTGACATCAATCCTCGGCTATTTACCACACTGGTGCAGATTGTCGGAGGCACACATCAACATTATGGGGCGAACCTCTGGTCATTCTTAGGGTTGCCACCTTTTCAACTGCCCAAAGTGGGATATATTCTGTAGAGATGTCAGATTTTCCAGGACAAAACATACCTACAGCCGTGCATAGTACTGAACTTTAACCTTTTTTGTACATATATTAGCTTATTCTAGTAATATTTGAATTTCTTATGCTACTTAACATAACATATTGAGGATTCATATATAAAATAACTGTTTTATGTGACTATTAAAGTAAATTAGGAAATAAACTCTCAGGACATTTGCTATGTCTTGATATTTTTCACAGGACACAACTGCCTACAGAGGGATTGTTACTCGCAAAGTGGGACAGGTGGTGACCCTAGTCATTCTGCGAATATCCGGACAGTTGAGTGGTATGGCACGGGCCTCTGTAATATGCTGTTGTGTTCTGGCACAGCAGTAGCTCAGCATTAAAGACTGCAGTCGGAAAGTGCTGACAGACAGTTAGGTTTCAGACTTCATACTCCAGTCATTAATGCCAATGTGCAAACTGTTATTCTGTCAAATTCTGTTTCTAAGAGATATGTTTACAGATTGTCCCTGATTTTGGACCTTTGTCTCACTTATATTCATGGCTCTGTCCAGATATTTTACTCACACAGGTTGACAGGTATGGTCAGTCATGACTGCACACAGTCAGTGTCCCTCACACTTGATCAGGGTTGACCTGTTTACGTAGTGTCTTCCTCGCCCTCATGCTGTTTTCCACTTTGCAAATGTGTGCATTATATTCTCCCTCCTATTCGTGTCTGGACACTTGCGTCACAGGAAGGTATTTTATCCAGGGTGGTAGGTTATGCATGCCCACTTAGGGCTGGACAGTGTCATGGACCTCCACTGCATGTTCTGACTTGTGTCCAGATGTCTACTGGATTGGACATCATGTTGTCATACCCATTCTACTATTTACACAAGTTGGTCATCCCGTGAGGGATATCCCAAAAATTGGTCAAGACCAAAACAAGTTAGATAACGAAGATTTTTGTGGCTGCACGAAAACGTGCAGGGGGTTTTACCTGCAGGGGATACATGGTTTGCAATCCTGACACTGCCTAGGGTGACAATACCTACTACATATGCGTAGGGGTCACTGTGTGTAGCTGTTTCTGCAACAAACCAGTGGTCTAAGTATGGCTGGATTTGGTGGACGTTCTGGTATGGTGTCGTGTTGCGTGTTGTGGAGGGTATGCTGGATAGGCTATTATGCATCCAGGTGTGTGCGTTTGTTATGGCCAGTTCCTTCAGGACCCATCTGTGGGTATGTGACGGTGCCGTATCTATACATTTGTTTCGCATATTTCTATATTCATATGTTTGTGGGATTGTGTTCTACACTATGGCCTGTCTGCTTGTCTTGCAGCTGTTTCTACATGAGGTTGTGTTTCTTTCTACTTCACCCGCTGCCCCCTCATACACCTCCGGTTCACCTTTTCTGCATACGACACAAGTATCGCCTTTGAGGAATTTACAATTAAACTCACACCCCTCACACGCGAATTACTCACACCCCATAGAGCACTACTTTGGTTGTTGGCCCATAACACGGCCAGAGTTACACATTGACTACCCTACATGTGTCGGGTACCTTTATGGTTGTGTGGACGACCCTGCCATGTTTGCTTTCCACATGCTATACCTCACACACATAGGTACATGCCCTTACTTCACTTTCATTACTTGGTTGGTGTATCCGGGTACAACCCGTTTGACTGTGTCACATACACGTTCGGATTATACAGCTGCCTTCTGGATTTTGCCAGTCTGTTCTTCTCATTGGTAGGATGGCACCTTTTCCTATGTCAAAGCTATTCCTTACACATGTCAGACTGTTGTGGACATTGCCTCCCCACAGTCAATGGTTGTGTTTCCACCTTTTCAATTGGCCACTGTGTAACATAGGGTTGCCACCTGTCCCACTTTGTGAGGGACAGTCCCTCTTTGGGCAGTTGTGTCCTGACATGTAATTGTCAACATGGCAAATGTCCTGAGATTTTATGACAAACATATTTCTTATATTTTATGTGATAGTTGCATTAAACAGTTAATTCTGTATCTGAAATACCTGACTGTTATGAGAAACAGAATAAGCAACTAAAATGCTACAGGAATACGCTTTTCTGTAGGCGACACAGTTATGTTCTGTCCTTTGTACTGGCCGTGGGTATGTGTCGGCCTGTACAGTCTGAAGTCTGTGCCAAACATGTCCCACTTTGGCCATTTGTAAGGGTGGCAAGCCTACTGTGACAGTTGCGGTGAACACAGCATATTTTACAGGCCGACACATTCCCACGGTCAGTTCGGCAGATAGAACTTACAATTCTTGCCTATATCTAAGCTTCTTATTGTAGCATTTCGGTATCTTATTCTGTTTGTTATGACATTTATGTATTATACGTCCAGTGAAATATGTTTAATGCAACTATTGCATGATGTCTATGGAGGAATTATGTTGTACATTCTCTGGACATTTGCCAGTTTTACATCTTTGTGTCAGGACACATCTGCCCATAGAGGGACTGTCGCTCGCAAAGTGGGACAGGTGGTAATCTTGGTTGATGGTATGGATCATACTGTTCCTTTCGGCCTACATGTGTCTGTGTTGTTATGGCTCGTTTATATGCTCCTTCTGTTTCGTTTACATGCGTATATTATTTCCTATCACATTTGGTATGTGAAATACGGACATACCTTTTGTATGTGACTTTTACATGGCTTGTGGGATATGATGCAGACATACGGTCACTACCTATATCTACATTTCTCCTCGTGTATTTTGTTATGGACACATCTGCACAGCTATGTTCCCTCCCTCAAATTATGGGTCGGCTGGTGACCCTCTCCGTTGGACTGGACGTACCTACTGGCAGCGCACTAACATCTGATACATCTCACTTCCACATGGTATAGCTATCAACACTACGTTGGACTACAGGCACACGGTTTTCCTGTCATTTGTTCATGGGTAGGGACCCGTTATTCCCTACTGTGCATTTGTGTTTGAGTCTTCATTTCTGTTCGCAGGGACTCTGCTTTGCATACGTTTCAGTCTCCATGGACACTGATAGGTAGGATTACTATTGCTGGCGGAATATAATATTCAGCAGTTTAGGTTGCTCCTTGTAAGCCGACATTGACACGCCTCCCTGTGCAACTTCGATACACCCCTTGCACTCGTGCACGTTTCCTATGCACGTGGCTGTGGTGGCTGCGCGCCTTCATTAATATGCATATGGCACGACTACTTCACATCTATGCCGCACGGCCGGCGCAAGCCTTACGTTGGACTTGCGCCGAGCTTCATGAATCCGGAGGGGAGTATCTAGAAGAGAAAAGTTATACAGCACTGCAAAAATGTCTTTTATGATTTCCAAATGGTGTTTAAGATTTTCAGAAAGTGTCTAAACTAAGTATACAAGCAGATAAGCCTACATATGATGTACCTAATGAATTAATTTGCATCTGGTAATAGTTAAACAAGTACAACATATTCTGGAATACAGGGGTAAATGTGTTGTTCTTTAGACATTGACATGAATGTAGGGTGCAAAATGTTTACAGACAGACTTTTTGTAACAACAAATTAATATCTACTTTTAACAAACTGTATCATTTTGAAGTAAGAAAGAAAGAACATAACGGTAGAGGGAATAATGCAAAGAAATACATAAAAAAATCATGAAAGCCTAATTATGCTGTATTTATTCAGAAGAAATGTACAGACAGATCAGAAGAAAACTACAATGAGCAAATCTTTCCAGTCAGAGGTTGTGTGGTAAAGTCCATACTTAAATTTGCCTAAAGCTTAGGAGTAATTGTTTTTGTTCACTGATTCTATAAACTCAGCTATCCTTTAAAGCTAATATCATGGTTGAGTTGTAAAATTACAAAATAGTGTTGGCTCAACCCTCTTTTTGTATTGTTTAGTCTTATAACTTATTTATTTATTTAATATAGGTTCATAGGTTCATAGGTAAGTACTAGGCTATCTGCCGAAGAGCATTTATAAGCCTAGACAGAATGTGTTAGCTTTTGCCACCCTCTTAGATTAGTTCTCTGTGCCTCTGTCCAGCAGAGCCATTAGCTCCTTGTGCCACTGTCCAGCAGAGCCATTAGTTCCCTGTGCCACTGTCCAGCAGAGCCACTGCAGTGATCCCAGGGGTACATTTTCTGTTTCCCATCCACCCGTCAAGGTTTCTCTTAAAGAGTGTTGGTGAGGGGCTCTGCCTGATGTATATTGGAATCCTGTTCCAAAGCATGGGGAGTCTCTGGGATAGGAATGTATCCCTCCAGCATGTCCTATTTATCGTTGTGGTGAGGTTTCTATCTCTAGAGCGTGTGGCTCTCTGGGACTTGTTTTTTTTTTTTTTTTTAGGTTGAGCGTGTCCATCAATTCTGGGTTGGACATGGCCTTGTATGGCATGACATATGTTTATTTGGTCGCTGTGGTAGAGCACTGATACATCTGAACTGTCTTCAGATTCAGACAACAGATATAAGAAAGCAGATACAAATGATAGTATAGTAATTCCTATACACTCCTTCCCAAGAAAAATAGTATATTTGCATCCATGCCAAGCACATACATGACAATCCCTCTTTATACTTGCCTGTGTCAAAGTATAAAGCATTTTGCAGATTTTTTTTTTTAATTCAGTTAAATTAACCACTTCAGAGATAAGAAGAAATTACATCCTATCATCTTACAAACAGAAAAAAGTCAGCCTACTAAACTACATAGTCTGTACAGGTTAGTGTCATATGAAATCTGAGGAACATCAAGTCAGAGTAGAGATGGGTGCACTTTGACAGCAGTATGGAATATCAGACTGGAGTTTATGCAGCTGTATAGCTTTCATTTAACAAAAATAACGCTGATACAAGTGATAGATCACACACTAAATTTTTTTCATAGTCAGCTGCAGAAAGCAAATCGCTCATGACGTGAAGCTGCTTATACAGCAGACTGCAGAAATGAAGCTTCTTGAAAATTTAAATTCTGAGCTTACCAAATGTGGTGTTTTCATTTGTGATATGCTTGTTGCTAATGCACATAAGAACATGTTAATCTGCTCAACTACTTGATTTTAATGAGCCATCAACTGAAAAAGTCATAATGCTTTCACTATATTTGTTATGTTACACTCTTCACTGTATGTCTTAAATTACACAGGCACTTTGAAAAGGCAGAGGAATTTAAAATGGTAGACTTTAAGAGGCTTAATTATGTACCACATGAAACTGAAAGAATGCTAAAGGAAAATAAAATAATATATTTTACTTAAGCAATGGATTATACATTTCCTAAAACTGCAGACTGCAGATTGAAAATACAAACAAGGTCACCCCTTATTTAAACAAAGAAAAGTCCTGCTGTATATTAAGCACACATTCAGTAGCAAGCTAAGAGAGGTAACACCTAGCACAATTAAACTGTGTTCATTTGGCTGCCATCTACATATCTAGTTATGAATGGAATGATACCTAGGGAACAATTATTACCAATCTTGAACTTTTATCTGCTGAAATATCTATGGCAGTGAAGAAATTGCCATATTGCAACTTAATTATTTCTATTAAATACCACCATAAACCAAATCATGCAGAACTAAAGATAGTACTATCTGAAGGTAGAAACATATTAAAGTAGCATATACATTATAACTGTTTAATTGTTTCCTTTATTGTAAACATTCCTGCAATCAAATATAGTATCATTAGAATTCTGCCAAACTACTAGTGTTCTCATTGTTCCAAAAACTGTATAGCAGTGATTCATCAAAGCAGGTGTTAACTGCATATCACACACATGACAAATCCTGGGGGTGAGTAGGGTCTGAATCTTGAAAACATACAACAGACAGTGACAAGAAGGCAGCAACATTTCTTCTACTGGCATTATGTGAACTAATTGGTTTAACCAGCACACTCTGCGTCTCAATATGTATATATATATATATATATATATATATATATATATATATATATATATATATAATGATAGACATGCATTTATATTTACAGTATATTATATATAGAAAAACTGATATCTATCTTTATATATATATATATATATATATATATATATATATATATATATATTTGTGTGTGTGTGTGTGTGTGTGTGTGAGTATATATATATATATATATATATATATATATATATATATATATATATATCTGCTTTGACTTATCATCATTTAATGCACTGCCCATGTTCTATAGATACATATTAATTAGGTGGGATGGTGGGACAGGGTGGCCAATAAGCCAAGCATCAGTAAGCTCTGAAACAGTCACATCATGTAAACCACAATATATTATGTTTGCTACTGAAAGTACCAGTTAAAAGACTTACTTGACATACACCAGATACAGTTTGTAGCTACTAGAACAGTCACATAATCCATTATCTATTTTTTTATATACTGTTCTAATGGTGTTTTTCTTGTGCATTTGTTAACTTGTGATCCACCAATACTTTTCCCTGCATTGAAAGTGTGTTCTGCAGTCAGATATTAATAAATGGAAAGGAGTGCTACTGAAAGGCCAAATGTCTGACGTAATATGAGGAAGGGTTGAGTCGGATGCCTAAATATATTGTACTCAAAAATGTGTGGAATGCTCATTTTTGTTACTAAAAATCTTCTTCTTCTTCTTCTTTCGGCTTTTCCCGGTTAGGGGTCGCCACAGCGGATCACCATGTCCGCACATTAATTGGCAGTCAAGTTTTACAGTGTCGAGTTGCCAGCCTGGCACCCAACCTTCCACAGAAGGCACACACACATGCACACCTAGGGCCAATTTAGAGTACCCAATCCACCTGCAGCATGTCTTTGGGATGTGGGAGGAAACCGGAGCACCCGGAGGAAACCCACACGACCACAGGGAGGACATGCAGACTCCGCACAGAAGGCACCCCAGCCGAGGATCGAACCATTTTTGTTACTAAAAATGATAGAGCAAAATTAAATTGTAATCTTTACTCAGCCAGCCAATAAATCTTAGTTGAAACTTGTGTCCATACTTGATGTGTGGTGTTCAATGTCTGTCTCACTGAGCAGCCGTTGAGGTCATTGAAACAGAAGTTTCCCATGCTTTTGTTGCACCCATCTTGCACCTGATTCAAATAAAATTCAGTGCAGCTTGATTCAGGTCTATCAAGATGAATCCTATTTGCTCACTAGCTTGGAGGGATCCTAAGCATTAGTCATACTTTACTCATAGAAGTCCACTTAGAAACTGGCCCCTGTAGTCATAGACATAGTGCGCAGTCCCATATAAAGGCTGTGCATTTTGTCTGTAGTCCACCATTTTACAGAACCAGAATTCATAAAGCTGATTATTGTTTGTGTCATGCTGGTATACAGTGGAACCAACAAAGGAATCATTGTCATTGGTTCAAGCACTGAGGTACCCCTGTACTTTCCAAGATCTGTTGCCATCCCACAGATATGCAGACTGACACACACACACACACACACACACACACACACACACACACACACACACACACACACACACACACACACACACACACACACACACACACACATACACACACACACACACACACACACACACACACACACACACACACACACACACACCACACACGCACATATATGCACAAACTTTTACAGATTGTTGCCCTTCTCCATGGCTATTCACTTAACTACCTACTGTAGCCAAAGCAGCATGATCCACATCCACAGATCTCTGCAGTTATTGCATGGGGTGATTCATAAACATTTTCCCTGTTTGTCAGCACTGCAAAAGAACTAACATTATTATAATATGATAAAGCCAGGCTGCATGGTATCTGGTCTCACTTGACTTGGCTTGACTATGTTACTGTGATATGGGTAGACCATGCTTGGTTACATCTGTTCAATTATCTGTATGGCAGTAGAGCACAGTATCTTTTGCTATATCCCATGGTGGTTTCCCATCATAACTTGCCTGTTATTCGGGGAATGGTGGTGGCAAGACTCAACCATATTTCAGTGAACAATATATCATCATTTCCTGCTGGTCATGTTTACAGTCTGATGTTGTCCTCTGTACTCTTTTACACAAAATTCCCTAACTAAATGTGTTGCATACAAATGTGCTTCACACCAGCTGTATACCTGGACTCCTCACTGCACAAATGAGATTGTTTCACCTCCATTTCATTCTGACTGATTTGTCTTCATGTTTTCTAGAAACAGTTATGAAACTGTTTGACCAGTAACAGCAATTATGTGTTGTAACTTGATGATTGCATTTATGGTGACTGGGCTCTGTGGTTAGGTTTTGTCATTTCAGTTGTAATCTTCGTTATGAGATTTTTATGTTAGAGTTTCACATCATTATTTTAATGTGTGCCTTGACTGAGTTTCATATAGAGTCATGTGACTCTTTGCCTGAGTAATGTTTTATATTTCAGCTCAGTTATTTTAATCCCCGCTTGCAAAAGAGAAGGTTATCAAATTCATATTAGAGACTGACGGTATGAGCAGTGAGGGTAGAATATCGGATCAATAGATGTGTGCAGCAAAGAAGACAAAAGACAGGAAGGATATATTATCAAGGGCACAGAATGGAGATAACTCAAATGGAAAGGATAGGATTCAAATGCAAGGTCTGTAGAGGAAGCATGAAACATGTGTGACAACAGGTATGAGGAACCTGAATGTCAGAAAGGAAGATATGAGGAACACTGATTACACAGAAAGAGTGGAGTGAGTTTCCATATATACATACAAAGCTATTATTCATCAAACATGGGAAACGTGACAAAAACAGGGAAAACATCCTAAGCCTGCATTTGTAAGGTACTGTCTTCAAACAGTTGGCCAATCCAACAAACTTCTTTCTCTACTTTGTATGTTCTACATGAGAAATATCATCAGTTACTTTAAAAAATGCAGGATTGTCATCACTCGGAGAAGATATACTAGAGTTTTGCAGTATATAACATCTTAATCCTTCTCTTTTGCACTACAAGCAGTTTTATGTTTTATTTTTGGGTGGTCCTTTTATATTTGCAAGTATTATAATATTTCTTAAAAAATGAAGCTCTAAAATTAAGTCATCATTCACAAGAAAAAAATATGAGAAACTTTAGAGTTCACACTTAATATATATTTCTTTCAGGGCTGCAAATAATATATCAGATGAATAGTCAAACCCTCTTAAGCAGGAATCTGTTGAAAGGATTTGAGCCTAGCCTTTAAAACATAAGCTCATAAAAGGCTTGGTTTGTTTGTATGGGCATTCACAGTGGCTACTAAGGCAGCATGTGTGTTGAACCAGACTGTATGGAAAGTTAGACAGCGAATATGGGATTATATCACCTCAAGATGGTATATATTATTAATAATGTCAAAACCAGGTAAAACCACTTCATCAGTCATGAATATATGGTGAAGGATGCACAAGGAGAACTATAGAAACCCCATGAAACTGGCATCAGCAGCACATTTTGTGGATTAGAAGATTATACCTGTTAGATTATTTGAAACAGTAGCAGAGGTGGATCAGCTCCTGACCCATTATGATTAATGTAGCCTGGAGGTCAGTTTTATTCTGCTTGCAAATACTGCTCAGTCATTAGCTGTATAATGAGTGAATATCAAGTTTTGGAAGCAAATGCACTGTACACGTACTTTAAAATGTAAATCACGTAGTAGGCTTTAGATTGCTAGCACTCCAGACAGAAAATGGGAGGTGATTCTTAGGAACATGTTATTATCAGCAGGGTTAAAATGGTAAGTACACTTAATAGTTTAATGAAATGGAGCTGAATGTCAGCATTTAGTTAAAGCCATACTTAGGGATACAGAGCTTGAAAAAAACTGCAATATTTGAGTTGATAAGCAAAGTTATGTTTCAAATATATTTATATACACATTCTAATGATGTCTTAATTCATAAAAACTATGTACAATGGTCATGTGATTGCTATTTTCTGGTAAAAGGTTTGACTATGTTTTTGCAACTGTGATTTGAATATGATTTATTTATGTTTTCTTTCAGGTGAAAGTGTTTACAACAATAGAGGCAAGTACATTGATAAATGCATATACATTTAAAAAATATCTATTATTTTTTTTTGGAAGTTCCACGTTTTTGTATATGAATCAGTAAAGTTAGTAATCAGTACAGTTAAGTAAGTTTAAAAGACTAATCCTTCAAATTATTCTTCATTTTTGAAGAAGGACAGGCATATTGTCATTGGTATTGTGAGTATTAATGCAGCACTTATGATAGTTTAATTAGAAATTGTGTCTTGATTCACACAAGACATATTTTCTCGTTCTATAGTATATTCTTTTAGTTATGTTCTTCCAGGCATCTCTGGGATCACACCTTTACTTAAATGTCTCTGTCCTTTTGGATTTGTACTTTTCATAAGGATTTCTCTATCTTCAGACAGGGATTCCTTGGTATCTGTTGTATGGACTTCAGTTGGGTGCAGATGGCATAAAAGTTAAGGTCTTTTATTTACAGATAAAAGGTATTGAGTTTGATTATTAAGTTTTCATGTGGCAAAAACTGTTAAAAATGTCAGTATTTATGGGTAATGCCATAGCAGCTGGTTTCAAATCTAGATATGTTTAAGAAAGGTAGGCATCGTATAATGGTTAAACTGTTTAAAGTACAGACACAAGACACAGGGTTTGATTCTCACATTTGAGGAAAATTACCTAGACAAAAAAAATGTCCCAGAAAGGCAGCTAGCCTATTACAAACTTAGTTGATAAATGTGCTTTGTTTTCTCTTTCATGATTATGTAACCTTATAGTTAACTGTATTTATTCTTTTCATCACCTGCTGTTTGGACTTGCATTTGTTTTCTTTGGAGGGTATTAGTCCTTGTTCTCCTGAGGTAAACTTCTCTAAGTCAGCCATTTATTTTAGTTTGTGTATCATTTGTTTACCGTTCTTATTATCAACTCTTCACTGGATTTCCTGAGCTCTGTGCATGGGCTCCCTTACTATGGGCATTATTGGCTTTAAAATATCATGCCAAATAACACTGTTCTATCACACTTTTAAATGCTGACTCTTCTACTTCCCAGTTTTCCTTTAAGAAGTTAAGCAGTCACCTTACAGGCGTCCCATGCAGAAGTTAAACTGGGGTAATCTCAAATTAATGTTTTCGTATCACTTCGATTGTAAAGAGTAAGTGTGGCAACAGTTGGTCTCAGGTTTACCTATCTACATTAAAAACTCTATTGGTATGGACCTTAGTATTTTATTAAACCTCTTTACTAAAATAAAATGATTGATTTTAACAATTGGCTTAGTTTCTGGTGTCATGCCAAGGGGATCCAGTACCTGACAACCTGGGAAGACATGATTGACAGACCACGATGCTTTGCTAGAGATGGCCTTCATTTGTCTTCCCCAGGCTTCAGGCTTCTGGCAAATTCTGTTGTCTTCCCCATAGTGCCTTTTTAGGAAAAACCATGAGCACAAAATTACCAATGTGAAAATTCTTCTAAATGAAATTTAAAGGTCATGCTGCTAAACACTAGGAGTCTTAGCATGAAACTGCACTCATTGCAAGCATTCCACACCCTGGAGGATGCTGACATTTGTGCAGTCACTCAAATCTGGTGCAAAGTTGTGAAGAGCACCCCAGCCTTAACAGGTAACTCATCCTACCATACTTTCAGACCCCAAACAGAGCACTAGAAAGCTAAAAGAGGTGGAGTTTCAATATTTATCAAAGACATACACACCTCCAGGCTGGTCTCCCCTGAATCCCCTCCCCTTTGTCAGGGTAAAACAAAAAAACTTTTCCAAAACTGACTACAATCTCCTGAGAGCAGGCATAAATAGCTTCACAGCCACCATTCCTTCAGATGGAACTGCACTAATGTCCAAGGCTACACCAAAAACTATATGAACACCTACACAGCTGCAGCTCAGCAATACCTGACAGGATCAAACCATCTTCCTCAAGGAAGAGTAAACCTGTCTGGTGGACAGCAGCAGTAAACAAACTCTATAATAAAAAGAAAGAAAAATGCTGTCCAGTACCAAGAATGAGCAGGTGCCAAGTTGGAACCAATCTCTCCTTTGCCTGAATTAGCAAATAAGGTCACTGGTAAAATCCTCTAAGGCTAACTTCGAGTCCAGATTGGCCACATCCACTAAGGACAATCACATGGCTTTCTTCACATGCATCCATGATCTCAACGGTAACACCCAAATCTACTCTGAACTGGTGGTCAAGAACACAACATACACAAGTGCCTTAGATATAGCCAACCTGCTGGCAGACAGATTCAGTGAAAATTTTACCCCCTCTTCCCCCATCAGTAACCCAGGGCATCCCCAGCACCTGCACCGCTCCCCTCATCACTAGTGAACAGGTCTTTAATGCCCTTTCAAAGGCAAAAAATATATTGGACTTGACAAAATCCCTGGCTGTATTCTACATGAACTCAGGCATGAGCTCTCAACCAAAGCCTGAGCACTGAGTTTGTCCCAGCTGAATGTAGGACAGCCAATGTCATCCCTCTACACAAAGATGCTGACCCAGGCAATTATAGGCCCATCAGTCTAACTAGCCTGATTTGCAAGGCCATGGAATGCATTATCATGGACCTTATAAACAAGGGCATTGACAACCTCCAAACGCTTGACCCCACGATTTAGTTTTGTCAAAGGGAGACCGTGCCTGTTAAAGTTGGTTGACTTCTTTCAAATAGTCACCAAAGCCATTGACGAGTGGAAGATGCATCATTTTATTCCATGTCCATTTAAATTTCTAGTGTCTCTCCTTTCAGATGTGGTGAGAAGGTTTTTGCCCAGTATGCATGGTTCTAGTTCTCTGTGGTGACATAGTGCTTGGATATTATCAAATAGAGCAGCAGGTTATTTTTCCAGCTTGTTTCTTCATGGATGACATGTTCCTGTGGTTAGCAGCTACTTTGAAAGGCATATATAGCTGATTTTGTAATTGCACTAGCAAGTAGTCAGTCCTCACCTGTGATTTCACAGTTTTGTTTAATAATTCTTCTATGGTTTTGGTCACCAGGTGGACAGCGACAGTGTTCAAGAGAATTAAAGGCCAAAATATGCATTGCCTTTGGCAGAAGAGATACTGTGAAAACTGAAAATTATTAGGTTTCTGTCCTTCCTATATTCTGCATCCATGAAAGCCCAAGGAAACACTGGAGGTGGAAGTTATTTAAAATACAGGATTGATTTCATAAATCGAATGAAAAACAAAATCTCAGTCCACATGACTTTGCAGATTTAAACAAAATACACAGTACCTGTAATTTGCTTGTCCTATATCATCTAGTAGATGATGGCTTTCACACCAAATCACCCATATATGATGTTCAGTATCCTACATGTTTATATGTTAATCCAGCAATAGATTTAAAAAACACCTGGTGACTTCAGTACAGACAATGTATAATGCATAATGGACACCCTCTTGCATTGCATCCTGCAAATCCCCAGTCTCTTTAGGTCCCTTTGTGCCTCAGGTCAATCTGGAAAGTAGAGAAGACAAACCACATAATGTGCACCAGTCTCTAGTGATAACAACCCTGCCTACCACCTATCATATCCTTATTACAATATGGCAACATAGTGCTATTAGCAAATGCCTAATAAATGCAGCTGTTCCTATCAGCCTATTACTACATATTCTTAGCAAGGTATTTATCAGCAAATAGAGATGGTCATACATCGTGGTACTGATGTTGCCATGTATCTATTTGACACCTACTTCTAAAGATAGTGCCATGTGTCTGGATAATTATCCAAATGAAAACCTGGCAAAAAACATTATGAACCAAACTAAGAATGACAAAACAATCTAACATTACAGATGTGATCCAAGAGAATACACAACCAGCAAGAAGGCTTTAAAATAAAAATTGATTTAATAAGAATAAATAAGCACGCATAATAAAAAAAACAGTCTCAAAGATTAGTGATTCTGTCCCAAAAATTACTGGTACTTCAAAATAAAGAGGCTGAGAAAGTCACTTCCTTATATACTTGAACCATTAATTAAACATTATCCATTAATATCAGTTAACCATATAATATAAAATACAGGCCTGACACAATCACAATTCATCAAGGATGGAAAGAACAGTTTCAGAGTTAATAAGACATTAACAAATAATAAGAAAAACACTTGAAAAATTCTCATTACTGTATATGTGGAAAATCATACTTTGACATAATCAAATATTTTGTACACTAGTGCCACTATGAAAAAAAAACATGAATAAAAAAGTTATTTTAAAAATATTAAAACTTGAATGACTGGTAAAACCGTGAATGAATAAAATATAACATTGGATGCTAATGGATTGAAATAGATTGCAAAATATATAAAATTCATAATTTTTCTACCCTCAGTCTTAAGACTGTCTGAATAGATTTTTTTTTTTTATTCATGTCCATAACGTTACATTGTTTTGCAATTTATCTATCGAGATAATGCATGTGGATAGATATATAAGGATATCTGTGTATTGTTAGCACAACCATGAGGGCCATGCAGTTATATGGATACCTATGACTAAATCCATAAAGATGTTTGTGAAATACTGGTACTGCCAGGACTGCCATGCATGCATATTAACACTTATAAGTAAATGTATGAGGACAGTTGTGCAGTGCTAGTGTTGGCACTGGTGTCATGGATGCATATTAACACCTATAAGTACATGTATGAGGACAGTTTTTGTAGTGCTATTGTTGGCACTGGTGTCATGCTAGCCTATTAACACCTATAAGTAAATGTATGAGGAGAGTTGTGTAGTGCTAATGTTGGCAATAGTGCCATACATGCAAATTAACACCTATAAGTACATGTATGAGGACAGTTTTTGTAGTGCTATTGTTGGCACTGGTGTCATGCTAGCCTATTAACACCTATAAGTAAATGTATGAGGAGAGTTGTGTAGTGCTAATGCTGGCACTAGTGCCATACATGCAAATTAACACCTATAAGTACACGTATGAGGACAGTTTTTGTAGTGCTATTGTTGGCACGGGTGTCATGCATGCATATTAACACCTATAAAACCACATATAAGGACAGCTGTGTAGTGCTACCATGCTTATGACACTTATGAGTTCACATATAAGGACAATTGCGCTGTGTTGGTGCTGTCATGGGTGATATGCATCCTTATTACTGCTATTAGAAGGCATAAAAGGATGGTCATGCAAGGTTAACACTATGAATGCCATGCAGAGATAGAATTATAGAGTAAACTTCAATACAATGCACACAGTCATAATGTCATAATATGAAGCTGTCCTCCCACTTTCAGTTTTGTCCTTTTTACCATGGCACTAATCCACATTAGTGGAATGAGATGCCCCTGAGATAATCTCTATTCCAATGTGGGGAGCCAACTGCATACACATACTGCTGGATTTGTACCCTACCCTGTGGGTGTTGTGGGATGCCTGTGCTCTTGATCCAGTAATGATTAAAGGCATTCTAGGTTGGTCATACTCACTTCAGTCATTTTAAGGGTAACCATTATTAAGTCTGAGATGCCATTTCTTGGAATATTCCATTTTCCTCTATTCACCCCCCCCCCCAAAAAAAAAAAAGAAGTTTAAAGGAAAAGAATGCACTTCAAGATTCACTCTTCTCATATGTTTTCATTCTTTTTTTTTTTTTGGCATGTTGGCAATCAGCTTTTCAAGTGCCAACATTTCAATAGGGACCCTGTTATAAGATATGAATAATCATCAACCAGGGAATCCTCATGTTTCTTGTAAACCACAATTTAATGGCAGCCCACACTTCTGCCCTGAATATGCCTTAAAGCAATGGAACATGGCCAGATAACACTTGATAAGGCAGGGCATGCCTAGTAAAAATGCACACCTCTTTTACAATCCACGCTTGTTTATGAGTGCCCTTCTTTTATTTATTTATTTAATTCTAGTATTTGTTTATTGGGATAGACCAGTTATGCAGAAATCTACCCTTTTTTCAGGGAGGCCCCAGTAGCCGTATATTAAAAACATAGTAAACAGAGGTATACAAGTAATTACCAAATTTTAGACAGAGTATCATTAATTAATAACAGCATAATGTCTATGAAATATTTGGAAATGAACTTGATAGAAGGAGTAGAAAGGAGGAAACATAGGATTACTATGAACAGGTGAGAGACAGAAGGCAAGAAGGAGATTTTGGACATTTAACTGAGGATACTTTTTTGTAAATAAAAAAAATCCACTCCCTAGAAGCTGTCTTCATCCTGGAAAATGTTGACATTTGTGTGGTTACTAAGATATGCTTTAAAGCCATGGAGAGTAAACCAACAGTGCATGTTTATAATGCTTTTCACATGTTTAGACCAGCTACTCCACAGACAGGGGCTAAAGGTGGAAGTGTTTCAATTTACATTAAGAATAAATATACCTCAAGGCTGATCAAACAGAACAACGCACTTGAGCTCCATGTTCAAATCATAATAGGCATAATCCAATGCCACTTCCTTGAACAAAGTTGGGTGATCTACATAACAATTAGAATCACTGGTGTCAAATACAAAGTCATGGAGAGAATTATCATGGAAATGATCAGTAATGACATAGGAAACTTCCAGAGAGTGGAATCATCCCTATTTGGATTCATCAAGGGCCAGTCATGCCTTCTCAGCCTGGTGGACTTTTTTGAGTAGATCACCAAAGCAATGGATGAAGGTAAAGTGGCTCACATTGCTTACTTTGACCTGGCCAAGGTATTTGACACAATACCTCACAGAGGTTAGGTATAAACCCTGATGTCACCCAGTGCATAGTCAAATGGCTCATATACAGGACACAGAAATTTAGAATTGGGGAGTCTACCTCTACAAAGAGGCCATTTACAAGTGGACTCCCTCAGAGATTGGTCCTGGACGTTTCGCTCTTGCAATTTGCTTCTTTGAAGTCAAGGCCAATGTCAATGGCCTCTGGCTGATTAAATTTACAGATGATTGCAAATTAGGAGCTGTCATTAAATTGCCTACTGACACAAATGTCCTCCAGGAAGGGATGACACAGACAAACTACTAATATTGGAGCCATGGACTAAAACAAAACACCAATAAATGCATAATAGTAGCCTTTGGGAAGTCATCTACCTTTGGTAACTATCATATTGACAATTCACCCCTAAGAGTTGGCCCAGTTGTCAGGGAGTAATCTAACCTTTGACTATTACATGCCTGCAGTAGTGAGGAAATCATTCTGTGTTATACAACTTAATAAAAAAAGGGATGGCTTCTAAGTCCAAGGAAGTCATTGTTCCACTGTATTTGGCATTCATCAGAGTGAGTACATTGAGTACAATGATGGCTTTGGTATGTACTTAATCTGGCATAGCCAACAACTGGAACATCCACAGAGATTACTCACTACAAGAACACAGGCATATATAGCATGTCCTATGCAGACCACCTCAAGGTTTTCTCACAGTATTCTGTCTGCTACAGGCTGTTGAAGGGAGGGTCTATGCCTGGAATACAAGGCATTGTCAGACCCCACTCTGATGGATCTCCTGCATATTCATAAAACAAGCAGCACCAGGATTACCCATTCTAAAGCCTGTGATATATATATATATATATATATATATATATATATATATATATATATATATATATATATATATATATATATATATATATATAGATAGATATATATATAGGACCTGCTGGAGAGGGAGGTATGTATCCCAGAGACTACTCCTTCTCTGAAAGAGGCTCCCCATCTAAGTGAAACAGAGTTCCTCTCTAACCTAATTCAAGTGTAATTTAGACAACTGGATGGAGGACAGGAAATTCATCCCTGGTTTGGAACCTATGTCACTAAAAGACACAGAGAGCCTGTAAATGGTACATCTTCTGAGGCCCTGCTTTTAAATGTTTCTACTCACAAACCACTACTTACACTTATCAAAGGCACAAGAACTTGTCAGAGATTTGAGAGGCAAAGCAAAGCATTGAAAGGATCTTGTGGTCATTAACCTAGTAAACACCTATGAACCTACAAATGGGGCCCTAGGCAGGATAATGGATCGTGGACCCCATTCACCCCACAGCCATTCCAGTGTCCCATTACTTGTCTTACTTGTCTGTATGTCCTCATTCACTATAAACACTGTGCATGCTGTTTTCTTCTTTATATTTGCAATGATTACAGTGATTTGATTTATAACCTTTATTCACGTTTCATATCTCCAACACTGATGGCCATTTGTTGAACAAAACAAAACAGTCTTACATTGAAAACAGACTTACTATGAGAAACAGCAAACTTCTTTTCCCTTGAAACTCACATTCATTGAAAATTCATCTGTCAAATTATGTGTACATATATATCCGCAATCATCCCCAAAACCCAGTGATTATTCTTACATTGTGGACTGCATATGTCTTTGGTGTCTGTGTCAAAAAAATTAAAAACAATAATAATGACCAAGGTTACATTTCAGTTTTGTTTCACAATAATGTACAGTATTCCAGCTTAAAATGTGCATACACAAACATGCATGCACTCTAGTCTTGCCAGATTAAAGAATGTTTAAAAATGAATGGAAGATAAGAGCATAAATCACTTTCCTTCACAGAGATACTCCACATCCACACCCCCCAGTAAGTTATAGCCCCTTTGTTGACTGTGCACACTCCTTACTGTTATGATGAAATAAATGTACATGTACTTTATTAGCAGTTTTGGATAAAATACATGAAATATTATAAAGGTCACTAGAATCATATCATAAGACCATTCATGTGTGGCATGGTTTAAAAAGAAGAGTATTGATTAGACCATATGAAATATTAACCACATGATGACCAAAAAACAAGAATCCACAAAAAAGAAAACTGGCAGGGTGAAAAAACAAAAATAATAAAAACATTCCCCTGAGGATGCATCTGCATTAAACACTTTCATCCCAAATAGCAAGAGCTTTCTACAGAACAATAAACAGATGATCCCACACACAATAAAAAAATTATGCTAACATTATATGATCTACAATAACCAACAATAAAAATGTACACAAGAACAAGACCACCATTAAATGAATAAGGATGAGATACAAATTAAACAAAAAATAACAAAGAAATACAACTTATAAATAACCAAACCTACATTAATCACATATAGTCTGGCATTCAAAATATTTTAAACTACAAGTGTGTGTAGTCTGAAAATATAAGAAATTGAAATTTATTTATTTATTGACATTTGTTGACCGGGTTAGTCCAATTGGGATTTTGTCCCATTTTCAGTGGAGACCCGAGGAGAAAAGCTCCAGATAGTACAATAAAAACACTACAGTAGTATACAGGTATAGCAAACAATAGAAATAAAACTAGTCATTTCAGTAGTAAAACAAAAAACAAAACAATACAGTAGTAAATAATAAACAAAACAACATTAACAATAGTTAAATGACAGCACATTTTTTTTTTTTTTTTTTTTTTTTTGCTATGTAACTGTAATGGTGGGGATAGAGTTCAGAAGTATGACAAGGATAGATGGAATGATTCCAATGTGGGCAGAGGAGAGAATTATGTAGGGTCATAGCAGGGGCAAATTCTGGAACTGAGTAAATGAGAGTCTTTAGTTTTGTTTTAAATAGTGGGGTGTGAGAGATTGAGCGAATGTCAAGGGGCAGTTTGTTCCAGGCTTGGGCCGCAGAGTGTTTGTAGAGTAGCTTACCTACTGACTTATTTATTGGTCAGTGTAAGGATAATGAAAATGTATTAACTCTTGATGACTGTAAGCATTTAAATAGATCTGCAACCACAATTCCCTTTTCTCTAACAATTCACTCCATGCGCACCCCTAGGTTTGTTTTCAATCCTTTTTAACACGAAAAACAAAAAGTTATGCAATGGGAGTTTCCATGTGTGTATTCCTACTAGATACACACATTCCGTAACCTTTCTCAGTTTTACCAATGTAAAATGCGGGCCATTACTGGGACTAAGTTAAATAATAAACCCCCTTTAGAGTTACAATTAAAATGTCCTCTTGTACTACACATTGCTGCTGAGTGCACACAAAATCTCCCATTAAAATATGGCCACACTGATGACAGTTACTACACGAACAATTGGCTAGTTCTGTTTTATTTATACCCTCCAAGTAATTTTTAAAACATTTCCCTTCCTATACACAACACAAGGCTTTAAACCAACCAGCTCTTGATTCATTGTTAAAGAAAAACAAGCCCCAGCTTTTTCAATAATGCATTTAAAAATGGACTCTCCTTGTTATATGCAATGACCGTAGCTTTGGCATACTCATTCCCATTATTCAACATTAACTTATTACTAAATTCAGTGATATTGATCAAAGGTAGGAACAGTTATGACCTCCTTTTCATCCCCACATCATCTGTGAGAGATTTCGAAAAACTAGAGAGGTAACCTCTACTAACAAACATATTCTAAGTTTCAAAATCAGAAGCCATCTTTGCCAGCCTGTCCAATTAGCCCTTTATGATGGCTTTGTTTTGATACATAGTGTGAAGACAGGTAAAGGCTGCCAGCCTAGCCAGATAGAATTTTGTAGATAATTCTGTCATTTGTAAATATTAATTTAGGCCACAGGCTTGTTCTCTTAAATGTGAAAAGACTGCATTGGATATTAGGTTTAGGTAATTTAAGAGTAATTTAAAGATTATTTTTTATATATATTTTTAAGTTTATTTTTAATAAAATGTTTTATTGTGTTGGAATTGTTCTGATGTAATGTCAGTATCATGTGATGAATAATGAGTAAACTCATGTGATTTGTAAAAAGGTGTATAAAAGGAGTGGTTATTTTTATGTTGTTTTAAGCACCTGATCTAACTGTTTGTGAAAATGCTTGTGCAGTTTGTACTGTGAATGAACCTGAATTTTGCACTGTAGAGAAAAGCCTTGCCTGAGTCCGTCTGCTTATTCTTGCTTCTTGGACTTTGTGTGTATTTGCACACAGGTACCTGGTTGCTGGAAGTATTTTTTGTTTTTTTAGTTTCATTCATATATTTGAGAGGGTATGTAAACAGTATGATGTTGACCACAGTCTCTGGGTATGGTTCCTGACCCCCTTACTCCATGGTAAAGCTGTAACTGTGTTGTCTAAACTTGCCGATCACGAATGTTTTGATTATTCTATTGTCAAAAAATGTGTGTTAGAATTGTTTAAATTAACACCTGAAACATATAGGAAAAAGTTTCATGAGCATAGACACAAGGCAGATGAAAGTTGTTGCTGTGTCTTTCGGCTTTTCCCAGTTAGGGGTCGCCACAGCAGAACTCCGATCCACTAATGATTGGCAGTAGATTTTTACGTGCCAAGTTGCCAGCTCTCATGCACAACCTTCAACGAAGGTGCACCCATTCATGCATGTCTCCACACAGAAGACGCTCTAGCTGGGAATCGAACAGGACAATGTCTTACTGTGAGTCGACAACGCTACCGCAGCACCAAGTCAGATGAAAGTGTGTGTCAATATGTTGCTGAATTGAGCACTTATTTCATAGGTGAGTAAGTGGATGTCAGGTCACCACTTTTGAAGGGCTGGCAGACCTTTTGGTGAGGGAACAAGCCCTTAGCACTTTGCCTGAGGACATGAGGATCTGATTAGCTGATAGGCAATGTGCTGCTTTAGATGAGTTGGGGAAGAAGAGAGACCTATACCTACCAATCAGGGCATCTCCGCACAGGAAAGGGACCCCCAGTGCTGCTCATGGGCCTAAAGGAATCCATGATGGGCAGCACAGACTGCCCCAACAGAATTTGCTAGTAGCAGGGAAAGCCATTAGTCCAGGTACATGTCCTGGACCTAGGGTTAAATGTTTTGAATTCAACCAGTGGGGCCATGTGGCATACAGATGTCCAGAGAGGCAAGGTGGGGAACAAAAGGTGAGAGAGCCAGTAAGTGGGGAAGACGAAGTGCCATTAATAGGTTGTCCTGAGACAACAGGGATACCAAACAACCATCCTGCAGATGTCCTGATAGGGAAGTATTTGGATGAGACAGTACCATGTGTCTATGCACTTACACGCAGTCAGGCTAGGAGACAAACATGTGGGCCTGGTAGCCTGGGTAAGACCCAGACAGACCGCATACTTGCAGCCAGGACTGGTGAGGTGGTTACTTCAGGGAGGAAGCTATGCTGTAGCAGTGAGACTAAAGGTGAGCCACAGCTGCTTGTGGGTACTGATGTTTCCTTGGACAGAGTGACTGCAAAGGTAGAGGTGAGTAGTAGTACCCAGGCTGACAGTGAGGCACCACTGTCAGTGGATGCCAGACTTCCTGTGGAAGTGGAGCTGGGAAGGGTTACAAAGAGAGAGTTGAAACAGGCTCAGCTCTCAGACCCTACACTGCAAGGCCTGAGGCAGATAGCTAGGGTGGCACATGATTCTCAAGAGAAGGGGGAATCTGTATACTGGGGCAAAGGGTTACTGTGTAGACATGAGACCCCTGAGGGAGGGCTAGAGGATGAGAGGGTACAGCAGTTGGTAGTGCCTAGAGCCTACTGTCTGGTGCTTCTAGCCATAGCCCATGATATTCCCTTTGCAGGACACATGGGCATAAAACGTACAAAGAGACATATTATGCAGAACTTCTATTGACCTGAAATTTCCACAGATGTAACAGGGTACTGCAGGACCTGTGATCAGCACCAAAAGGTAGGCAAGGCAGGAGACAAGGTGAAAGCTCCTTCGATGTCTTTGCCTGTGATTAAAGAGCCATTGCAGAGGGTAGCTATGAATATTGTGGGACATCTGAGTACCCCAGGTTCTACAGGGTAAAAGTATATCCTAGTGGTAGTGGATTATGCTACACAACACCCTGGGGCAGTGGCTCTGTCCTCCACTGAGGCAGAAAAGGTGGCACATTATTTGTTAGAGATTTTCAGCATTGTAGGTTTCCCTAAATAAATCCTTACTGACAGAGGTGCCAGTTTCATGTCAGACCTGCTTGTCTGTGGAAGTCCTGTGGGGTGAAGCAGTTGAAGACCACCCCCTACCATCCCCAGACTAATGGCCTTGTTGAGAGGTTAAACTCTACAATCAAGTCGATGATACAGGCATCTGAAGGCCAGTTCAAGAAGGAGTGGGACAAATATTTGCCCCATCTGTTGTTTGTTTACAGAGAGGTTCCCCAGGAATCCACAGGTTTTTCACCCTTTGAGTTGTTGTATGGGCATAGGGTGAGGGGACTTCTAGATTTAATTCAAGATGAGTGGGAAGGTGAGTGCAAACCTCACAAGGAATCTGTTCTGGCATATGTCCTAAACCTCAGGACAAGGCTCAGGGAACTCATGGACTTGGCCCAGCAGAACCTGTCTGAAGCCCAACAACAGAAAAAGATGTGGTATGACAGGAATGCTTGAGTTAGAGAGAATGTTGTGGGGCACCAGGTAATGGATCTCATTCCTGTCAGATGCAATAAGCTGCAAGGAGCCTGGGAGGGACCCTACAAGATGGTTAGAAAGGTAAGTGATATCAACTACATGGTGGAACTGCTAGGCAGGAGGCAGGAATACAAATTGTGCCATGTTAACATGATGAAACCTTACCGTGATAAGGAGGCCCTTGTGCTGATCATTTGTAATGGATTGCAGTAGGAGTCTGAGGGAGATGTGGTGACTGATCTCCTCAGTGAGGCTCAGGCTGACACCTCAGTGGAAGGGGTAGCAATGTCCCAGCAGCTATCTCCTACCCAAGTCCGAGAAATCTGAGCAGTGTTACAGGAGTTTGGGGGCATGTTCACTGGGAAACCAGGGTGCACCAGGACCCCAAAGGCCTATTAGGCAGTCCCCTTATAGGGCACCTGAGAGATTCAAACAGACTCTGAGGGAGGAGGTACAGCAGAGGTTGGAAGTAGGTGTGATTCAAGAGTCCAGCAGTCCCTGGGCCTCCCCAGTGGTGCTGGTGCCAAAGAAGAATAGCAGCACCAGGTTCTGTGTGGACTACAGGAATTTAAATAGTCACACAGAGTCAGATGCTTATGCCTAGGGCAGATGAGGCCCTAGAGCAGCTGGGTGGGGCTAAGTATCTTACAACCATTGATCTTATCAAGGGTTACAGGCAGGTGTCCTTGACTCACAGTGCTAGAGAGAAATCATCCTTTGTGACTCCTTTTGGCTTGTATGAGTTCACAAAAATGCCCTTTGAGATAAAAAAATGCCCCAGCGACTATCCAGAGGCTGGTAGATCATATCCTAGCAGGAGCAGGAGGGTTTGCCCTTGCTTACCTGGATGATATTGCCATCTACATCCATTCCTGGCAGGAGCACCTTCAGCTTCTCAGGGAGGTGCTGGGCAGACTACAGAGGGCAGGGTTGACCATTAAGCCCAACAAATGTCAGGTGGGTATGGCAAAGGTCTCCTACCTGGGACATAGGGTGGGGAGTGGTAAGATCAGGCCAGAATCTGCCAAAGTAGAAGCCATTCAGGCATGGCCTGCACCTGTTACCAAAAAGCAGGTGAGGGCATTCTTAGGGACAGCCGGGTACTACAGGAAGTTCATCCCCAGTTATAGTATCATAGCTGCTCCCCACACAGATCTGACAAGGAAAAACAGGCCAGATAAGGTAGTGTGGACCCCAGCATGTGAACAGGCATTCCAGAAGCTTAAAGAAGCTTTGGGAGGACCCCCGGTGTTAGTCAGTCCAGATTACAGCAAATAACTTGTTGTGCAGGTGGATGCTTCAAACCATGGGGTGGGGACTGTACTTAGCCAGATTTCTTCAGAGGGAGAAGAGCACCCAGTGGTTTATCTCAGTCATAGGCTCCAACCCAGGGAGGAATGCTATGCAGCTGTAGAAAATGAATGTCTAGCCATAGTGCAGGCACTGCAGGAACTTCTGCCTTATCTGTATGGAAGAAAATTCACTGTAGAGACAGATCACAACCCCCTAACATGGTCACACAGAGCCAGCCAGCAAAATGTCAAGTTGCTAAGATGGAGCCTAGGGTTGCAAGCATATGATATGTCAGTGCAGCACCACCGTGGGATTAGCAATGCCAATGCAGATGGGCTCTCAAGACAGGGAATGGGGTAAGGTATACACAGATAGACCTAGCCCTCTCAAGCAATGTTTCTCAAGGGTCACTTGAAAAACTAGCTTGACTTCACTGGGGGGGGGGGTGAATATAGGTAAAGGCTACCAGCCTAGCCAGATAGAATTTTGTAGATAATTCTGTCATTTGTAAATATTAATATAAACCACAGGCTTGTTCTCTTAAATGTGAAAAGACTGCATTGGATAATGAACTGCAAAATTATAACAACAGTGCACTCTGCTGTAAGAAAGCTAAGTCAACCATTTTATGACTGTCTTTGATGTCAAAATTCGGAGCCAATATGTCAAGAGAGAGGCATCCTACCTATTGTTTTAAGACCAGAGTTAATGGCTAGAATTTGCATGTTTAAATGTTCTTTATTGCTCTGGTTTCTGACCAGGTGTAAAGAATGTAAATGTAGTTTCTGTTAGCCTGGGAACACCAGAGAAGTGTGAAGAATGATGTCATGTGAAGCAGTTCTCTGTTATCAATTTAAAGAGAGAGCATCAGAGAGCTCAGAACATTTTTGTCTCTAGAATATCCGACATCACCAGCACTGTCTTACTGTAGATGTAAGTTATTTAGAACTGTGCTTTCTCTTAGAAATAGCTAGGAATTAGGAAGATTAGACTGTGATTTTTTGTAATGTCAGAACTTTTCTACTGAAATATTTTAAGTATGTCTCTGTGATCTCTGACCTCTTGACTGTCACTGTGTAGTAAGAAGTATTGTCTTGTGTTTCTATTGTTTATTAACTATTTTTAAACCTTTCAACTGTGACTGTTTTGTGTAGAGATAATTTAAGTTCTGAGAGTACATTGCATGTATTTAGTGATACTATACCAAGTCACTCTTATAAGCCTTAACTACTCAGTCACACTTACCATTTGGACAATAATATTACACAGTAATAATTGGACACCCTTTCAGAAGGGCCGTTGAGTAGCTGATATTAGTAGGTGGTGGTATCTGATACTACCTTTTAGACTGGGCAGAAAAGGGACAAAGCTGGAGAACCTGTGCCAGCCTTCCCCAGCAGTGTCTGTGTGGTTACATATAACTCTTATCTCAAAGTGTGTATGTCAACTACTTGGGCAGAGACACAAAGCACTGGTTGGATAGAGAGGGTGCTGGAGGTTTTAGCTTGCTCACTAGGCTGATATCTGGACCCTATAGCTGTGCCAGTTTGAAGTCTTACTGGGGACCTAGAGAGAAAGGGAGAAAACAGCCCCAGACTGACTGTGATCTCTGTGTGCTCTTAAAGGAAATTATACTTTACTGTGTGTGTATTTATTATTCTTTCCCTATATGGACTCCCCTCACTGGTGTTAGTGGTGAGGATTGAGGCTGCTTGATTGCTGGGCCAGGGCATGGTTATCACACATAGCATGACAGCTAATGAGATGGAGAAAAGGAATTAGAATAAGTTGTCTTCCTAAATATATTGGAAACCAGTGTTTGCTAGATAGAGTCCTTACTAACTAAAAAATCTAAATAATTAATGGATTCCTTGAATTGGTAAAATTAAAAAAATCTTCAATACTGGTGGATGAATCCAGCTAAATAATAAATATATTGTCTAAAAATGCTCTATAAAAAAGCTAAGATACAGTAAAAGTAGTATTAAGCACAAATGTATTCTCCCATTGCACCATAATGATGTTATAAGAGACGGATACAGATATGGCCTCATAACGACCCCAGCTTTTTGGTGAAAAAAAAATGACTTTCAAAGTATATAAAATTATTACGTAGTGATAAAGGAAGAAAACTTGTGGTAGTGGAGTAAACTCTCCTCCAAATGTATCCCAATAAAAAAAACTAAACAATGGTAAAAGTCAGATACGAAGGAGAGAACATAGCATGTAGATAAATCAATCACCTCTGAGCATATAGTAATAAAATAAAACGCGTTTATTGAGTAAGCGCTTTCACCCACTTGGCTTCATCAGACTCATGGATATAAAACAGGAAATTAAAACAGTGCTTAAATATACATCCTGGGCGGGAGATATAACTCCACCCTATCTATTAAACAATTAAAAATATTTAAAACTAATTAAGTCACTACAACTCAGCAAGAGATTCCAATTGAAAGAAACACTACTGAGTTATAAAACAACCACAAAGCATAACATGAGTGAGACATTAAACTGCCAGATAGAATAGTTCACACAGTAAAATGCATGACCAAATAACAAGCTTAGAAATAAATGAGACAGCATACTGTGAAGACAGCATGCTGTTAAAACAACAACAATAAACAGAAATAATTATTCTTCTTTAAAACTAAGACTAAACAATTGAACATACCAAACTTGGAACTGTGTACCTGTTAAAATGCTTTTAATCTCCTCATCCTTAAGAATGGTTTAACAGACAGTTTAGCGTTCAAACCTGGGGTACGTCTGATCTGAGCTTGATAATCCACATGTTTCTCTACCTTCTGTATGCATTCTTATGTCTCCTCCCTGATGTTCACCTGCATCTGTTCTAAAATCCTAAAGGTAAAAGTATGTGTGGAGTCAGTTTCAAGAACATGTTTGGCAAGTGCATTACTACTGTGCATCCTAACGCATATAAGTGCTCTCGTATTCTGTCTTTCAGATATCTATTGGTTTTCCCAATGTAAAATGATGAACATTTTCCACATGTGGCAATGTACACCACATTAGCTGATAAACAATTACCATGAGCTTTCAAATGATAAGTATAATGATTAACTGGGTGAACAAAGTCACTTCACTACTGATGAATGAACAGAAATTGCATTTACCACATTTTCGAGTTCCAGACAGACTGTTAGTGGATGACTTCCTTAATCTCTTTATCACACAGTATCCTCTTCAGGTTTTTCTTATTTTTGTACCTAAAGCACGGAATATCACCTACCCTTTCCTTAACATGGGTATCAACCGTGAGGACATTCAATGTTTTGAACTACTTCCCTAATTCTCCAAGCATCAGTGGTATAAAACATGGTAAATGCTTCACCACTTGATGTATAAGTGCTAGGTGCTGTAGGTTCATTACTAATGTTCTCCTGATGTGAAAAATAGGGTGCTGCTCTGTCTTGCCTGGATCCTGAACACTATCAAATCCTTCATAATCTCAATGTTGTTGTAACAACGTTGAGATAGTCGATATACAGGTCATCAAGGTCCTGTATAAATCCCTGTGAAGTAGGGTTATACCTAGAGGCCCTCATTGCCTGTCCTTTAACAATATTCCTGTAAACAAACTGTGGATGCATGCTGCTACGATGTAACAGTGTGTTAATGTGACACTTCTTCCTAAATACACCAGTATTCACAAGTCCATTGGGTAATTTCTCAACAAATACATCAAGAAAAGTAATTCTGGTTGCAGATGCCTCATGACTAAACTTAATGTGGTGGCATTGTTCAGCTGTTCAACAAAACATTCATCTGGTGTATGGAACCTCTCCAAATAAAGAAGAGGTCATCTACAAAGCGCTTATAGAACACAATGTGTTCCAAAAGCCTAGGGTATACATAAGTATTCTCCCATTCTGCCATAAACAAGTTGGGTAGCTATTGGCACGAGGTGCCCATAGCCACGCATCTCTTAATAAGCACCTATCCTGAAAGCAAAAACATTATTGTGCAATACAACCTCTAACAATGAAATAATTAACATGATCTTAGATTCAGAGAACTCAGTCACCCTGTGTAAATGTTTGGTTATAAAATCAACACCAACACTGTTGAATTACTGTGAATACGATTTCACATCCATAGTCAAAAATGAGATCTAATGTGTCTGTTACATCCTTCAGGCAGTCATACAATTCAATTAGGAACTGTTTCAGTATCCCTCAGAATGAATTTATTCATGTTCAACTGGCCTTAAGTTGTGCTCTATATAGATTGAAGATGGTTCAGTGATCCATCCCTCCCGCTACTATTGGTCGGAGCCGGGGGATCTGTCATTCTTGTGTATCTTGGGAGTCCACTGATCAAAGGTATCAATGGTGACTTGACATCAAGAAATGAAAGGTGATTGTCTATGGCGTGGCTATTTAAAGACCAATAAAATCCATTCACCCTATGAAGAAAAACTTTCACTAGATCTATATCCAGTTGTTGGTAAAACAATGTGTCTCCATATTTAACATTCTATTGGTATAGTCTTCATGGCCCAGAATAACAATGCCCCTCCATCAGCCGGTCTAATACATATGGAGGATCATTAGACAAACCTCTTAAAGCTCTATTTTCTTTATAGGTGAGGTTATATTTTCTCAATGTGTGTTGATGCTCACCATCCCTCATCCTGTATAAATCATCTTCAACCAACTGGCTGAAAGCAGACAACAAAGGGATGCAGGGGAGTGAAGCTTGGACGATGAAAATTTGAAATGGGTAACACTTCACTGCTCTCTCTAAAGTATAATTTCAGAGATAAATTACGTACATATACCTTGAAGTCCCTTATCGTCTCTTCAAAACACTACTTGCTGTGGGTATAAATGAGAGACCCTAGATAGTACTGATAACTCATCATTATTCAATGCGTTGGGAGAGGTTGAAAATTGTTTCCCTTTCCTTTGTTCTCCCACATTTTCTTTATATTCCTGTTGAAGGTTGTTGAGATAGCTTCGTTCTGCCCTGCTCAATGATCTCGTCCTGCTTGTAATCACTCTGATCGGAAGGGTGTCTTGAATCATAAATAGGAGCATTCTCAGACCGGGGACGTGGAAGCTGTGTGTGAAAGATTGTGAGGAGGTATTGATCTTGCTCCACTAGGAGCAAGATCAATACCTCCTCACAATCTTTCACACACAGTACAGCTTCCACGCCCCGTCTGAGAATGCTCCTATTTATGATTCAAGACACCCTTTTCCGATCAGAGTGGATTACAAGGGGGGCAGGACGAGATCATTGAGCAGGGGGCGACAGAAACGGAAGCTATCGCTCAACAACCTTCAACAGGAATATAAAGAAAATGTGGGAGAACAAAGGGAAAGGGAAACCTTAATTTTCAACCTCTCCCAACGTACATTGAATAATGATGAGTTATCAGTACTATCTAGGGTCTCTCATTTATACCCACAGCAAGTAGTGTTTTGAAGAGACGATAAGGGACTTCAAGGTATATGTAACGTAATTTATCTCTGAAATTATACTTTAGAGAGAGCAGTGAAGTGTTACCCATTTCAAATTTTCATCGTCCAAGCTCGCTCACTCCCCTGCATCCCTTGTTGTCTGCTTTCAGCCAGTTGGTTGAAGATGATTTATACAGGATGAGGGATGGTGAGCATCAACACACATTGAGAAAATATAACCTCACCTATAAAGAAAATAGAGCTTTAAGAGGTTTGTCTAATGATCCCTCCATATGTATTAGACCGCTGATAAAGGAGGGGCATTGTTATTCTGGGCCATGAAGACTATACCAATAGAATGTTAAATATGCTTGGAGACACATTGTTTTACCAACAACTGGATATAGATCTAGTGAAAGTTTTTCTTCATAGGGTGAATGGATTTTATTGGGTCTTTAAATAGCCACGCCATAGACAATCACCTTTTTTCATTTCTTGATGTCAAGTCACCATTGATACCTTTGATCAGTGGACTCCCAAGATACACAAGAATGTGACAGATCCCCTCCCACCAATAGTAGCGGGAGGGATGGATCACTGAACCATCTTCAATCTATATAGAGCACAACTTAAGGCCAGTTGTGAACATGAATAAATTCATTCTGAGGGATACAAACAGTTCCTAATTGAATTGTATGACTGCCTGAAGGATGTAACAGACACATTAGATCTCATTTTTTGACTATGGATGTGAAATCGTTATTCACAGTAATTCGAACAGTGTTGGTGTTGATTTTATAACCAAACATTTACACAGGGTGACTGAGTTCTCTGAATCTAAGATCATGTTAATTATTTCATTGTTAGAGGTTGTATTGCACAATAATGTTTTTGCTTTCAGGATAGGTGCTTTATTAAAGAGATGGCGAGCTATGGGCACCTCGTGCCAATAGCTACGCCAACTTGTTTATGGCAGAATGGGAGAATACTTTTATGTATACCCTGCCAGGCTTTTGGAACACATTGTGTTCTATAAGCTTTGTAGATGACCTCTTCTTTATTTGGAGAGGTTCCATACACCAGATGAATGTTTTTGTTGAACAGCTGAACAATGCCACCACCTACATTAAGTTTAGTCATGAGGCATCTGCAACCAGAATTACTTTTCTTGATGTATTTGTTGAGAAATTACCCAATGGACTTGTGAATACTGGTGTATTTAGGAAGAAGTGTCACATTAACACACTGTTACATCGTAGCAGCATGCATCCACAGTTTGTTTACAGGAATATTGTTAAAGGACAGGCAATGAGGGCCTCTAGGTATAACCCTACTTCACAGGGATTTATACAGGACCTTGATGACCAGTACTGACTATCTCAACGTTGTTACAACATTGAGATTATGAAGGGATTTGATAGTGTTCAGGGATCCAGGCAAGACAGAGCAGCACCCTATTTTTCACATCAGGAGAACATTAGTAATGAACCTACAGCACCTAGCACTTATACATCAAGTGGTGAAGCATTTACCATGTTTTATACCACTGATGCTTGGAGAATTAGGGAAGTAGTTCAAAAACATTGGAATGTCCTCACGGTTGATACCCATGTTAAGGAAAGGGTAGGTGATATTCCGTGCTTTAGGTACAAAAATAAGAAAACCTGAAGAGGATACTGTGTGATAAAGAGAGATTAAGGAAGTCATCCACTAACAGTCTGTCTGGAACTCAAAATGTGGTAAATGCAATTTCTGTTCATTCATCAGTAGTGAAGTGACTTTTGTTCACCCAGTTAATCATTATACTTATCATTTGAAAGCTCATGGTAATTGTTTATCAGCTAATGTGGTGTACATTGCCACATGTGGAAAATGTTCATCATTTTACATTGGGAAAACCAATAGATATCTGAAAGACAGAATACGAGAGCACTTATATGCATTAGGATGCGACACAGTAGTAATACACTTGCCAAACATGTTCTTGAAACTGACTCCACACATACTTTTACCTTTAGGATTTTAGAACAGATGCAGGTGAACATCAGGCAAGGAGACATAAGAATGCATACAGAAGGTAGAGAGAACATGTGAATTATCAAGCTCAGATCAGACGTACCCCAGGTTTGAACGCTAAACTGTCTGTTAAACCATTCTTAAGGATGAGGAGATTAAAAGCATTTTAACAGGTACACAGTTCCAAGTTTGGTATGTTCAATTGTTTAGTCTTAGTTTTAAAGAAGAATAATTATTTCTGTTTATTGTTGTTGTTTTAACAGCATGCTGTCTTCACAGTATGCTGTCTCATTTATTTCTAAGCTTGTTATTTGGTCATGCATTTTACTGTGTGAACTATTCTATCTGGCAGTTTAATGTCTCACTCATGTTATGCTTTGTGGTTGTTTTTATAACTCAGTAGTGTTTCTTTCAATTGGAATCTCTTGCTGAGTTGTAGTGACTTAATTAGTTTTAAATATTTTTAATTGTTTAATAGATAGGGTGGAGTTATATCTCCCGCCCAGGATGTATATTTAAGCACTGTTTTAATTTCCTGTTTTATATCCATGAGTCTGATGAAGCCAAGTGGGTGAAAGCGCTTACTCAATAAACGTCACGTTTTTATTTTATTACTATATGCTCAGAGGTGATTGATTTATCTACATGCTATGTTCTCTCCTTCGTATCTGACTTTTACCATTATATAAAATTATTGTTCAGCAAAATATCCATCAGGTCAACTATGGTGTTAGCCTCACCAGTAATAAAACCTGTAATATCACAAAGAAATTTGTGAAACCACTCAGGTCCTAACCTGTGGGGTATATCAGTGAACAGCTTCTTTAAAATACACAGTAATGAAAACCAAGGCATCATTATATAAAATGTCCCATTTGCTCAAAAAATCCCAAGAGTCTTTAACCATATAAATAACTAACTTTATACCATCCTTTCATTTTAAGTCCAAATATTTGGATATAAGGTAGGTTTTTAGAGCTTGTAGCATTGACTATAGGACGTAATAGTGGATTAAATAAATCTGAGTGTATTTTAGGAATACCAGAAATGGTAGGAATCAAGGGCTTTTCAACATGCAGTAAACAGTACACCTACTCAATAATCTTCCCCTGCATGAACATATCAATAAGAAAAGATGTATTTTTTATTAGGCAGCATTGACTTCACTTTTAATAACTTCCTCATAGGATAGGATAATCAAATTGTAAGTGGGAATATCCATAATAGTTTATTGTCCCCCTCCCCATCAGGCTTCATAACCCTCAATTCACACTAACCATAAATGTTATATAACAAGTTCCATTTCCAAGTAATCAAATTGCACCATCATTTAGAAATAGGTTCCCTCATTAAGGTTCTTATATCAAGTGCACATATCTTATCAAAGTTCTGAAATAAGGAATGTAATGTGGGGGTATAGGTTCTAGGCCTTCTCATGTGTGGATTAAAATTCAAATACAGAGCATCACAATTAAAGATAATGTTGACATTTAATTTCCTCACAAGTTCAGGACATTAAGAACATCAGTGATGAATACCCTCCTCACAAGCACACACACAAATCCCTTTTCCAAACAAATGTGCATGTTCCTGTCCAATGTAAAAATGACTATAATTATAAACCTTAACGCCACCTTGATGATTAACCACGGTTTTGACCTGATTTTTACCATTAGTTTGGTTAAAGAATAGACATATGTTTAGCATGAGTTTTTAAATTGTGGTTGGAATCATCTGCAAAAGTTTATTGTTCTGATGAATCCCTTGTTATTTGTGACAAAAGTGCATAATTTATGTTTTTTATTTAAATGTGGTGTGCCACATAGCTGCACTCTCAGAGGTATTGCCTTACTAACCACATGAAAATATATGCTAAGTCAACATGCACAGTCTCTGCAGAAGTGAAAGTCATCCGAACTCAATGAGGAACTAAACCCACACATAAGGCTGCTGTTTAATCTTAGCCTTACTACAGGATACATACCCAAAGAATGGCGTACGGCAACTGTGGTCCCACTCCACAAAGGCGGTGCTTCTACGGACCCTGGAAATTACCGCCCCATAAGCTTGATGAGCCTTGTCTGCAAAGCTATGGAGAGGATCATAATGGAACTCATAAATAAAGACATTGGGGACCTACAGACACTGGATCCTTCCCAATTTGGCTTTGTCAAGGGCAGATCCTGCCTCTTGAACTTGGTCGACTTTTTCGAAACAGTCACTAAGGCCATTGATGAGGGTAAGGCAGTTCATACAGCCTACCTTGACCTAGCAAAAGCGTTCGACACAATACCCCACTTGGGCATCATAGAAAAGCTCACCAGCTTAGATGTAAACCCATATGCCACAAGATGGATTGCAAACTGGCTCAAGGACAGAACACACAGGGTTAGAGTTGCTGCTGCCATGTCAGACTCTAAGCCGGTCACGAGCGGTGTCCCACAGGGCTCAGTCCTGGGCCCCCTCTTGTTCGGCATTTATTTTTCTGAAGTGCAGGCAAACATAGGGGGATTGTGGCTGACAAAATTTGCAGATGACTGCAAACTGGGCACCATAATTGACACTCCATCAGACACAGACATCCTCCAGAGAGGTCTCATAGAAATGGATAACTGGTGCCAGAGCCATGGCCTTAAGCTAAATGCCAAAAAATGTATAGTCATACCCTTTGGGAAAAACAAGGTAACCCCTAATTACCACATAGGTGGTAATCCATTAAACACGGAAGAAGTTATCAGGGACCTGGGGACCCAAGTTGACAGTAACCTCTCTTTTGACACTCACATTGCCAAAGTGGTTAGGAAGACCTTCTACATTGCCCACCTGATCATGAAGGGAGTCACATCCAGATCAGGAGAGGTCATTGTACCCCTGTACTCTTCACTTATCAGACCAATGATTGAGTACAACGCCCCATTCGGAATGTATCTTACCCGACACCTGCAGCAGTTGGAAAGACCCCAAAAGTTCCTCACCAAAAGGATAAAGGGGCTCAAACATATGTCATACGATGCCCGACTGAAGAAACTCCAGCTCTATTCAGTCGCATACCGTCTGCTCAGAGGTGATCTGTGCCTGACATACAAGGCCATGTCCAACCCGGAATTAATGGACATGCTCCACCTCAAAAAATCCAAATCCACCAGAGCCACGAGAGCAAGAGACTTAAACCTCAACACGGATATAAATAGGACGTGCTGGAGGGACAGATTCATCACCCAGAGACTCCCTACACTATGGAACAGAATCCCAGTCCATGTGAGGCAGAGCCCCTCACTGACTCTGTTCAAGAGAAATCTTGACGAGTGGATGGGAGATCGTAGGTTTACCCCGGGAATCATCTCTGTATCACTGCTGGACAAAGGCACCGCAACCTAATGGGTATAGTATTCTCATCCTAGGGGGTGGTGAAAGCCACACACACTCTGGCTAGGCTTATAAATGCCCTAGGGCAGATAGCCTAGTATGAACCTATGAACCTATGAACCGAATGATCACAGGATCATGGGAAGTTACTATGCTAATGATCCTAGGGCCCTTAGAAGCCTGGCCAAGTTCTACCCTTATTCCACGATCAGCACCTAATGCCTTTGTCCAAGAGGGACACAGGTGGAACACTCAGGGTGAATTTAAGGTTACACATCCAGTCATCCAGATGGTGTTTAAGAGGGCCAGTGAGGTGCTCTGTATGACATAAAGTTAGAGTTTCCACATTAAAGAGAACTACTTTTAATGGAGAATTTGCTGTTGGCAGTAAAGTTTGCATTTCAGTGCTTCATCTAAAAATGCAGTACCTGCTTCCTTGAAGAATAAATTGTGTATGTTACATTTAAAATTTGATGTGCTGTTGATATTACCATAACATTTCCTGAACCAGCTATGTAATAGTTAATGGTGGGTAAACAAAGATAGTGACTACATATTTATCAGGCATGTAGTCCATTGAAAATTCACAGTTGCACCAAAGCACTGTCTGGTTATGTGACTTGCTAAGTGTCACTCTGTAGATAAATGAAGGTGAGGAGATTCAAACCCTGCAGCACTGCCACAAGAAGCAGCTCATTAACAAGTTGGAGTGTTAGTCCTGTGCCCTAAATGTCTAAGTAACGGTCTTTATCCAAATGCTGAAATCCTTTACAATCCAACCTTGTAGAGAAGAAAGTAAGCAACAATGACTACATAATGGATATTGAATGTCAGAAGGTTCTGATCATCACTCCAAATGATGTGTAGGGAAATCAGACCAATTTATGGCCATACATTCACTGTCTAATGGATAATAAAACATTACAGGCATATGCAGAATTATAATCATGCTGGCAAATAGTTTTCATTTCCACATAAGTATATACAGCACAAATCTGCAACTGTTACATGCACTATGCAGTTTATTGAACAGCCTAATTTATAATGGTAAGCAGTTTTGTATTATGTACTGTAAGGAGGTGATAGTCATTTTAGCAAGTAGAATTGGGTTAGTCTGACAAATATAGAGTGGTTGAGAAGCTCAACACCTCTGCTATGCAAGCTACTGAATTGGGAAGGTCACACCCACTGTGATGGTGTCATTTCTGGAAATAAATTGATTGCTACCATTCAGAGAAGGGCAGGATGGTGTAGGCTGTGTGAACACAATGCTCAACAATGTTTTAAAATGTAGCCCCTTGACTTACAATGATAAAACACACAGCTGTGTCCGCAACTATCCTGGAAATATACATTTTTTTTACATTAATTTAGATAGTGTCCATTAAAAAAAGCACTGCTAAAAGTTGAAATACAAATAAAACAACAAAATGTAAAGTGTATTGGTCATGTTCTTGAGTAAAGGTTAAGCAGCATAGCAGATGTGGAAGGAAGTAAAAGGTAGAAATATCTGGAAGTAGTCATTCAGGACTATGTGTCCATACTTAACAGTACAGAGTAGAAATGTATACTTGATCTTTCACAATTATTTTTTCCCCACTATAATGTTTTTTCTCACTTTTGATATTCACAGGTGCTACTTACCTGGTCAGCTGGGATATGGGAGATGTGTGAAATTTAATTATACAATGACTCCCCATTAATATTCAAAAACGTGCACACTGATTGGCCAGCCCAACCAGCGTGCCCATTGTAAATCCCACAATATACCAACAGAAAATGGTCTGGTAACTCCAACTTCTTTCTGTTGGTATATTGTTTAAATTGTATTTGTTATTTCTTAAAAAATAAAAATAAAATCCTTAGCCTGACTCCAGACATACCGGAGAGGCAGCTTGGACAAAATACTAGGGAAATCAGGTACGTTATTTAAAATTAAACACATGTACCTGATACCCCTTGTATTTCTTCAATGCTGTCTCTCTTCTACCCCTAAACTGCCCTAATTTTTTTTTTTTTTTTTTAATTAAAAAAAAAAAAAAAAAAAAAAGGAAACAAAAACGGGCCAACAGAGACTTCCTTTTCTCCATTGCTTCCGTTTCAAAGAATTGATATACTGGGTATGCATGGGAATGCAAGTCCCATATGCATGCGCAGTGCATCAACACAAGGAAGCAGTATACCACCAGACACAGAAGTACACTAATGCACCATTATGCAAAGACATTATTTAGGAAAAGTAAGTATTTTTTTCTTAAATAATGTCATTGTATAATAGCACTAACCAACTCCGTTTGTTGTATATTGAAATTTTCCCACGGTTGGCTTTGCTTAATCACTCGGGCTTTGCCTTCATGATTAAACCACGCCAATTTTGGGTAAATTTTCAGTATACCACACCATGTCATCGGTTATTGCTTAATTAATTCATCTTCCTTTCAGCTGTGCTGGAGGGGGTTCACTTATAGTAGGGAAAAGGTACTGTTGAAAGCCGATGCCAAGAAGCATGAGTGTGCACTGAAAAATATAGGAAGCAGCATATTTGCTGTCTTACAATGAAAAGTGGTCTTATTATTACAGGTTAGTCAACAAATTGAGTTGTCTTATCTTCGGTCTAACACAGCATATAAAACAAATACAATCAAGTGGCAGAGCCTATAAACTTTTGGTTGTAAAACTGCAAGTTGTACAGTAACTTTTTAACTAGTTAATTTTCTGTAGCTGATCCTGGAGTTTTAAATGTACCATTGTTATACATAAGACAGCATTATGACAGACATCAGTTTGATTAATTGTGTTAATTCACATTTGAATGCATCAATTAATGTAGCCATTCATTGGAGATTTCATTTATCATCATAATTTAAATAACTCAATTTCAAAAGTATTCTAGTATTCTCCTAATATTTATCATAAGAAACAATAAGGTACACTAAGGGAAGAGTCGACCAGCAATATTACATAAACATTAAAAATAATTATTTTTACTGACTTTAAACAGACTTATATAAAGAGTCCTGCAGGATGTATGGAACTACGTAGGATAGTAGCTGGGTGAGCACTTAGAAAGAAGGTAGACATTTGAATGAGATAGCCACTAACAGAAGAGGTGGGTAGATGATGAGGTGAATTGCACATCCAAGATGAGGATGGTCTTATTGAGAGAACTGCATTGCAAACTTATCATCTATATTTTACAGTTCCCACACAGCAGGATCACCGTGGGCATGCTCACTGGGAAGAACAAAGAAGCTTTGAGTTATCACACAAGTAGCTCCAATATGCAATTCTTCTGCCTTTGAAGTAGAAAAGACACTGCTTTAAAAAAACACTTCTTAGTACAAAGTAGATTTCTTTCTCTGCAGTTTGAAGAGGTTGCTGCTTAGTGTTGCAATTTGTATTTTAAAGCTGTACTATTATCTCAGTTTACTGGGAGTATGCATGCTCATAGGAGATATTGGAGGAATTAAAAGATTAGAACTTCTGGAAAAAAAACATGCAGGGCTTTGTGCCTGTACTTTTGGCTGTAGAGCAGACATTTATACTTGATATTTTCCAATTCTTACTGTAAGGCATTTATTCCAGGAATAAGTTTTCCCGCATATATTTTTCTTCTCGCATATGATATTCATGTGTGCTGCCTCTGTTGAGATACCAAGTCACCTAGGATATGGGCGGTATGTGGAGTTAAATAGTTAAATTATTCCCTCCTCCTTTTTGCTGTGCATCACAAGTCTCACTTGTAGCATGGAGAGAGCTAATGTAGGCATGACCTGGCACATAGTTGTGCATGCTGTTCTATATGAAAGCTGCTTTCCCTGCTATGTTATTGATAAGCATACCATAGACAGTTCTCCACTGGCATCCTTTGACCGGTCGCTATTTGCCAGATGTTTCTTAATGTTGACCTCTTGTTCTATGCAGAACATTTCAGTGTCACTCCAATAGCACACCCACAGATGTCTTCCATACAATACATTCTCATTTGGAGACATCTCCTTTGACATTATCCTTTGCAGACATGTACTGAAGAGCAGCATGGCCAATGCTGACCATATAATCATGCTGTCTCCATTGGTTACTGCCTTTGCTGATATTATTGTCATATTGACAATGCATGTGTAGCTGTGGACAGGCAATGCTGT
Organism: Protopterus annectens; assembly: GCF_019279795.1. Lineage (NCBI taxonomy): Eukaryota > Metazoa > Chordata > Ceratodontiformes > Protopteridae > Protopterus > Protopterus annectens. Next base: position 876,419,940 of record NC_056732.1, read on the forward strand.
TAGGGTGTGGCTTGTGTCTATCTTTCCTCACACTGAATATGCAAACATATTTCACTCTCATGTAGTACTGTCAGAAACCATATGCACCAGCACAATGGCACACATGGTAGGTTTTCTTCCTTTTTCTGTGGTGAGTTTCGTCTTTGGATCTTCTACACATCAAGGACAAATGTTACTTCTGTGGTAGTTGTACAAGCATAAGTGGCATGTACATATGTATTTGGACCTGCTCTGCACATCTGTGTCTCAGTGCATGCATCTACCTCCTGTGTATGTCAGTACAGCAGTGTGTTGTGTGTCTGTATGAATTTCATTGTCCATAATTTAAGACATTCCCCCATACTGAGTTGTGCCACATTACAGGTACACATTGGCTTCTCATGACAGTTCGCCTATGTGGCAGCATTGACATCTCATTTTTTGCTCTTTTTTAACATCCCTTCAGAGTTACACAGATTCTCATATATGTGTGCTCTGTAAGGGTTCCGCACATGCTGATATCATGTGCTTTATGGATACCTCTCAACTGTACAGATTTTCACAGAATGTCCAGATTTTTGCCTCATATTTTTCGTGTGTTCCTCCTAAAATCTGTACTTTTCTGGCAAATAGCTGAGGATTTAAGTAATTAAATAATGACAAATATTTGACTTTAAGACTCCACATCCTTCAGAAAATTCATGTTAATGCAAAACCTATTATTCTGTCAACTTTCTAAGTTTGTAAGCGCAATATTTAAAATCTGTCCCTATTTGTTCCCCCATCGTTTAAGCTTTGCCCAGATTTTTTGCTCTAAGAGGTTGAGAGGTGTTAACCCAGTATCTTACTGTGTGTGCCACATCACATGTTGACACAATTTTTCATCAGAATACAATGTCTTATTGCTGTATAACATATTCTCATATATTGTACATTCATAGCAAGTTATTTTATTGACATTTTCTGCTATTTGTCTTTATAACCATTATGATGTGGTGCTTTCTTTTTGCATATACAGTTATACATTTCCCTTTACATATGTGTGCAGGATTATTGTAACACATTTGCAGCCCTGAGATCTGCTTTGATGAGTTTGCATGACTGTGCATATAGCTATATAAAATTAATTTTTAAGATGTGTAGATGCAGTGATGTTAATGGAAAATTTACTGTTGTTGCAAAGTACTGTCGTACGTGTATCATTTCCACAAAGTGCTTTACATGAAGTCATCACATTGTCCGTGTGATATGTTCCTATAAACATTGCAGATACCAAGTTACATTTAAACCTTACATTCTGTACACATGATTCAAAATTGTTTTTTGTTCATTGGATGTTCTGTGCACACCCAGTCATATTTCAACATCCCTATCATTGCTTGCACATATGACACATGACGTGTTAATTCATGTGTGATGTGTGGCTGCATGCTTTGGTTACAGATGCATAGCAAACCTGGAGAGGTACTTTGTTGTAGCAGCAGCTTAGGTTTCCATAGGGAGCTGATATTCATTTGTACCCCACTTGCAAAACAGTTACACAGGGGTACATTACTCATGTGCATGTTATCCACATGGCACTAATGCAGTTACTTGGCTTAGATGTATTGATTACAGTTACATAGCAAACCTGCAGAGGCACTTTGCTGTAGCAGTAGCTTAGGTTTACATAAGTTGTAACATCCTTGCAATACAGTGAAAAAGATATAGATTGTCAGTGCCTTACAGGCATGACATTACTTGGTTTGCAGATACATAGTCCTGTATTTGTGGTGTCAAACTTGACTCATCAAATTATTTATCCATAGATACCATGCAGTGGCTGCTAAAGTCATAGCTGTCTCATCAATCACCCAATGCCAGCCCCTGATGTACCTGCCCAACCTCTTAACCAAGTGAAGAGCAAAAAAGGACTATGACTTTGTAGAAAGTTGATTGGGCCTCGGGGGTACCAGAAGATGTTGAAGGTTGGGGGGGGGGGGCAGGAGGGAAAAGTAGCACTTTGTGATCTAAAAGGGTATATATTTTTATTTCTTCTGCTATAACAGAAGCATTTTTGTGACAAGAAATATGTGGGTTAAATATGCATTACATTTGGAATTACTACACAGAAGTTTTGTAGACACTTACAAATGAAGGCAATGCTCCACCTGCATGGTATGTAATCCAGGAGCCATATATTCAAACATTAGAGAGACAAGTGCAGTAAAGCTGTAACACACTTATCCCTGCCACACAGAGATAAACCACCCCAGAAGAGTGGTGGAAAGCTGTTAAATATTTCAAACTGTTCAACACTTGAGTCATACTTTAGAAAAATATCCAAAAAAAGTACCAACTGCTGATTGCTTTTAGTGTTCTAGTGTGTGAGTAGAGCTTGACAGTAGTAAGAGGTGCTTAATAAACATGTCTTTTTCCTAAATTCAGAGCATAATTACACTACAAGACATTAGATGCATCACATTATATCTAGATCATGAACGTTTTCACAAATCAGGCTGTAAAAATAGAGCTCTACAAGTGACCCTGCTCAGAAGTGTGCACAGATGGTTCCCATAGTTTGTGTGTGTGCATGGACAGTGAGGGTTGGGAACAATGAGATTATTATTTGTTAAATTCTCCACACAATCAAACCTCAGAGGTATGCACAAAAGTTGCTATAACTTGTTAGTGATTGGGGAAGGTGTGGTCATTATTTCTCAAATTTTCTTCACAATTAAACCTCAGATGGTACTATGTACAGAATACCACGGTAGCTTTTGTGGGGCTTTGACAGTGTAGTCATTATTTCTTTAACTTTCCTCACAATCATACCTCAGAAGTATGCAAAACAACCTCAATATTGCTTGTACAGGGGCAGTATAATATCTAGGAACAACAGTAGAGTACATGATTGTTATAATTTTTCTTTACTTTTCTCACAATCACATGTAAAAAGGTATACAGATGGTTAACTTTGGGAGATAGGGATAAACAGGCATATTGTGAATATATATCTGTGATCAACAAGTTAATATATGTTACTATGTTCTGGTTGTCAGATGGATACTCAGATGATTGGTGGTAGCTTGTTTTTAGGGGTTGGGGCGAACATGCAACTTGTATGATTGTGTGATATCAGTCTGTAACCTGATATATATACATGCCTTTGACTATTTATTAATTCACTTTCATCATCCCTAGTAAATAACACAAAATGAGACAATCTCTCTCTCTCTCTTTTGACAGGGAAACATGCAGTATTTTAAAATATGATTAATGCTTCTTTGCAAATATTTATCTTCTCAATTTATTGGGAACTACTTTTTTGTGAACTGTGATCATTAAGCCTTTGGCACAACTTATTTCTTCCTTGAAAGAAAGAGATAAAACCATATTTCTTTAGTTTGTCATATTTGTCCAGGCTATAATTATAAGAAAAAGCTGGGGAAAAGTACTAAAATATACCCCACATCATGTAGAATCCCATGGGTTCTGAGGTCCATGCAGCCTCCAAACTATCAGCTGAATGCTATTATTTTCTCGCCAGTTATTACACTGCAGTCCTGGCGATTTAGAGAGGTGAAAGGGCGCAGGAAGAAAACGAAGAGGAAGTATATATTTACTTTTGTTCTGACCATCTTTGGCTGAAAAGCTTTGAAAAAAAATGCTCTAAAATGCAACTCTGAGCCTCTAGAACCCAGTGGCTTGTGGGGGCTGAGACCACTGGATTCATTACATTATTTCTTCCATATTTATTACTTTGCAGTCTTAGCCACTTATGATATATTGAAACACTGAGGGGAAAAAATTGAAGAGTTCAACAAAGTATGGGGGCAAAGTAATCTAAATGGTGCTGCAAGACAAAGATGGGGTAAAACAGGGTGCACAATGGGGTTATGTAGTGGGGACAGTGGACAACAGGGAGCCCATATAGTCCTTTTCCTAGGGTTTAATTTCAAGAAAGATCAGAGTAAAAGTTTTCAGTACTGCCAGGGACTGTCCCATTTAAGTACAACAAATAGCTTATTAGCAAGGTCTGTTAATCTTTGTAAAACATTTTATAACACTATAATATTTGGATTTGGTTTTGCCAGATTTCTGGTATATAAAAATCCTTTTCACTGCATCATTTTTTATTATGATATATCATATACCTAGTTGCATAATGGCATTAAACATGGGTCTATGGTTAGTTGTGGAATGGACTAAGCATCCAATGGCACATCATTGAATGCAAAGCATAGAAACTAAACCCATGGAACGTGCATTTCATTGACCCTGTGAGATGGGGAAAGTAACAACTTGGCCAGTATTTCCCCATCTCACCAATGGCAGTATTTCAAACTCACCCATGCAGGGGGCTTTGCCCCAACCCCTCCACACCCCCAACTATATATACCAACTCTGAGATCACACTACAGTGGGGAAAAGTGATACAGGGAAGTGTTGGCCAAGTAGTTAATTTCCCAGTCTCACAGGTCTGATGAAGTGCATGTTTGATGGATGGAGTTTCAATGCTTTGCATTTGATATTGTGCTATTTGATGTTTAGTCCTTTTGACAATTAACCATAGATCCAGTAAACATGCCCTTAGAGACATACTCCTCAAGTTGTTTATTATAACTTTTGTTACTGGCTTTATCCCTGATGAGTGGCGGACTGCAGTAGTGATGCCCCTGCATATGGGTGGATTTACAACTGACCAGGGTAGTTAAAGTCCTATTAGCTTTATAAGCCACATCTACAAAACTATAGAGTGCATTATTACTATATACATATAAACTGAAATCAAGAGTCTTGTTTGAATTGACCTACAACAATCTGGCTTTGTGAACGGTAGATCCTGGTGAAGGACTTTCACACCATTTCACATACTGGCATCATACAAAAGGTAACTGCTTTAAAACCAACACTGTATGTGGTAAGATGGATAGCAAATTGTCTGAAAGTTTGAGCCCGGACAGGGCAATTTGTAGGTGCCTCATTGGTAAGTATGAATATGACTAGTGGTATTCCCTCAGGCGTCAGTGCTGGAACATCTCCTTTTTGGTATTTACTTCTATGATCTCCAAGTGGAAAGCCAAGACCTCTGTAGGTGACTGCAAATTGGAGGTTATTAAGTACGACACCCAAACTCTTCTGAATGACCTCTCCCTAGTAAACCTTTGCTGTACTAAGGAATGAACTCAAACAAAATGCCATAAAGTGTACTATCACTTCTGATAGGCAACCCTTCCCCTCATCATACTGGACAGCCAGCACATAACTAGAAAATTAAAAATGTGTCAGGTATCTAGATATGTGGGCTGATAGTGCCCTCTCTTTTAATCATCATGTGACAACAGTTGTCAGGAAAGCCTTTGATGTAGCCCATCTACTTGTCAAAGGCATATCCTCATGGTCTAAAGAGGTGATCACTTCCTTATACTCAGCATTGATCAGGATAATTATTGAGCACAATGCCCCCTTTGGGGTGCATCTCATTAATCATATGAGGTGCACCTCATTAATCACATAAAACAATTGGCAAGATCCTAAAGGTTTCTAACCAAAAAGATCATAGGCCTAAAGTCCATGAGCTGTGAACATATGCTGGAAGTCTTACCCTTTATTCAGTGTCTTAAAGACTTTCAAGGGGAGATCTGTCTTGCTTGCTTGCCGCACCATTAGAAATCTAGTTGTCCTGGACCTTCTGTTTCCCCAAAAGTCCAATATTGCCATGTATGTGTTTTGACTATATGTAATACCCCATACCTTTGAACTGGACAACCCCGTGCTTGTATTTTGTGGTTCTTCATATGATATGTTTCTTGCTGACTCACTTCTCCTCTACCACATGCTAAGAGCTCACCATTTTTCATTTTCCCTAAAAAAAAAAAAAAAAACAAACAAAAAAAAAGAGATCTATTCTCACCAAAAATGAAGTACCCAAGCATGTCTCTCACTGATCTTCCTTTCCCTTTATCCATGAATGACACCCGTCTTTATTGACACCTGATTTCTGTCTTACATCCAACACTTCAGGATGGTGTGGCGTTGCTTGTCCTCCTGCATACCTTATTCCACACACAATTTGCTAGATAATAACATAATATGATGCTGTTGATGTGGCATTCCATGGCATATCACCAAAATGTTTTTGACTTTTTGAATGCCATCAGCTATCTGGCAGACTTCGCAACAGTCCAATACTGCAAACACTTCTATATCCACATATTAATGTGATGTGTGAAGGGTGAGGAGTACAAGAAAGAGAAAGGTTAGTGTGTACATTCCATTTGTAATATTCTTTCATAATGAAAAGGATTCTTGAATGTTCTTCAGTATGTGCCAATTGCTTTGTTTCCTGTCTGCTATTAGGAAGTGCTTTCAGGGACAGAAAAGTATAACATTTGTTATGAATAGAAATTTATCTTGGAAATTGGAATTCATGCTTAATATGGAATGCAATAAACAAGTAGTCAGGAGATCTTAGTTAGCAAAATTAATGCTATAGTGCTAATTTCTTACTGCTCAGTGGTTGTTCTATGATTGTTACAATGGTGTTGTTTTTAATAAAGGAAAGAAAACAAATATCAAGCATTCTGTAGTTCGAGGAGAAAGGACCTTGATTTCCTGATATCCCGCATACATATTTGTCTGTTGAATAAAGGACATTGCTATTCTCTGCTGAACTGTCTCATGTGAAAGTAATTTGGCATCTTATCAGATGTTGGTATGTACTAAGCTTATGTGCAATGACTCCTCCATTGTCTAAATATCTATGTGGAATTTCTTTCAACTATTCACCTCTATTGTTCACGCATATAAACAGACAGTTTACTATATGCAAACTATCTATGTGTAATTTTGCAAAGTGCACAATTTCCAGAGTGGGCTGCTAATTCATGTGCAGTGTTTTTCTCTCAGCCTTTAAAGTTGCACTTGCATAATGTCACTTCTGCTCATAACTTCAGTGGTAAGCAAATACTATTCACCTATGTGCTAATTCCGCACTGCATCTTATTTACATATTACATTCCTTGGGGGATATCTTGCACTTTATTCAACGCAGTCCACAGGGCTGTGGTAACCTTTTGGAATCTTGGTGTTACAGATTCTTTATGGGAAATTCATACCCCTACTTGACTGAAACCTTGACATGGCATGCTAATGTCAGAATCATGCTCACTGCTATGTGATGAGACACATATTATTTTTTCACATTGTCTGCTCCTGAAATCAGAGTCATTTTATACTAAAAATGACATTTCAAATGTGGATTTCTTTTCAGAAGAAGGAAGGGGTAGTATTTTTGACATTTAGTGCCAGTTCTAGCTGTTTCACACAGTTAAGTGAAATACACCATGTGTGATATATATCCAGTTAAACTCCTGACTTTTCTAGTCATCTGCACAGGGATGATTCTGAGTTAACTACCTGTGTGCATTGTTTTTGCTGCTTCAGCCGTTCCATCAAAAAGCTAAATTATTAAAGATATTTAGACTTTTCATGTTCAACATATAACTACAGACATGCTGTGAGTTATATGTTGTCACAGACATGATATCACATAATAAAGCAAGATCATCATCAAACGTATCTGCAAGCATGCAGATAATTAATTGTGTGACTCATATTCTTTGAATGTTGTGATTTAAGCTTACTTCTCTTGAAGAACAGTATCTGATGCATAAACTAGGTGCAAAGGACCTTGTCATAGTTATATAAAAGTAAAATAGGCAAAAATAGCTTAATTCTAACTCTCTTCATCCTTGTTTCTTAAAACATTCATACCATCCATCTGAACAGTGAAATATTTCCAATAGTTTAGACATCATGCTGCTAAACTGCTTTTTATCTCTTTAGAAAAGGTATAATGAGCCATCCGTATACAGTCCTGAGAGCTTTACTGCACCACACCTTTGCTTCTGACCATTCATTTGTGTAAATAAAATCAATGAAAAGTGATTATAAAATTTTACTTACCAGTCTCTACTGCACCTAAAAGCTGCAGTGCACTGCAGCACACATCAAAAATTGCTTTCACTGAAACAGCAAGTTTCTATATATTATTAATTTCTCACCAACAAAAAGAACAGTCACCAAGTGTTTTTCATTCAAGAACTCCTTCTCAGTATTCCGTTTACCTCATGCCCTGCTAAATCCCTAATTCTTCCTTTCAAAACTACTATATGATCTCATATACATTCTACACAAGTGTGATGTAGCAGATGCTAATTGCCCATTTATAATTTATACAACTGCTTGCAATAGAAGCAGGATATGCTCATCATAATAAAACAGTAGGTCTTTTTTGGGAGGCAACCTTCCTTAACTAACTCTGCTATATGAGCTATTTATGTATCTATCAGTATATATATATATATATATATATATAGGTCCGCTTCTAAATCTTGAAAGCTCATAACCTTGAAATTCAAAATACTGAAGCCAAAACCTTGAAAGTTCAGAATACTGAAAACTCAAAATACTGAATTTCATAATAATGAAAAAACAGAGTACACCTACACTTACAAATAAGAAAAGATATTAATCTTATCCAACTATTAGCAGGGGTGCAAGCCCCCCTGAACCCCCCCATGTGGGGGGCTGCACCTCCCACACCCCTGCTACTTAAATATATCAACTCCCAAGATTGCACTCCACAGAAGAAAAGGGCAAACATAGCATTATGTGCTTCATAACTGCCTGTTGTAACCTTACTCATGTTCGCTTTAAATTTGCTATACTACAACATAACTCATCTTAGTGTAGTAAAGTGCGATCTTGGAGTTTATATATTTAAGTAGCAGGGAGTATGGGGGCACAGCAATCTAATATGCTTTATCTTTTGTTTCTATATTTACTTCTGGTGGCATATAGTAAGTGTTACTATCCTGTAGTTTTTCAGTATTATGAAATTCAGTATTTTGAGTTTTTAGTATTTTGAACTTTCAAGATTTTGGCTTCAGTATTTTGAATTTCAAGATTATGAGCTTTCAAGATTTAGAAGCAGACCCATATATGGGAGTGCTACAGAATCCTGAAAGCCCAAAATCCTGAGACCAAAATCCTGAAAACTCAAAATCCTGAAAACACACAGGATGCCAACACTTAATATATTCCAGCACAAGTACATACAGAAACATAGATTCATAGATTCATAGGTTAGTACTAAGCTAACTGCTCTTGCGAGCCATTTTAAGCCTAGCCAATTATCCCTTGTGAGACTCAAACTCTACACCTTGTGCTTGCAAGGCAAACATCTTAACCATTAGGCCACCCTCCCCATATTACCCTTCATCAATATGCAGGGGGGCAAGCCCCCCTGCACCCCCACACCCCCTACTACTTAAATATAGCAACTCTGAGATTGCACTTCAGTACACTAAGTGTAATCTTGGAGTTGATATATTTAAGCAGCAGGGGGTGTGTGGGGCACAGCCACACCCACATGGGGAGTGCAGGGGGGCTTGACCTCCTGCTTATACTTGGAGATGAGTAATATAGTTTGTGTTTTATTTGTTTCTGTATGTACTTGTGCTGGAATCTAGTAGGTGTTGTTATCCTGTGTGTTTTCAGAATTTTGAACTTTCAGGATTTTGGGGTTTCAGGATTCTGTAGCGCATATATATATATATATATATATATATATATATATATATATATATATATATATATATATATATATATATATATATGTCTACTTTAAAGGATCATGATTTCACAACATCGAACCTCTGATCAGTGAAGACCTGATGATCGAAATTGTGAAATATCAGGGGGAAAAAAACTAACAGGTGAAAATGTCTTCTTTCCCATTTTGCATTTGGGCAAATCCCCTGTCCCCCCACACCCTCTGCTACTTAAATATATCAGCTCTGAGATGGCACTACAGTGAAGAGAAAGGTAAATTTCCCTTTCCACAATGTACTGTAATCTCCGTTCACAGTGTTCAGTATTTCACGACTTTGATCACCTGGCCTTCGCTGATCAGAGGTTCGATGTTGTGAAATTTTGATCTTTGAAGTAGACCTAGATAGATATATATATATATATATATATATATATATATATATATATATATATATATCAATATATTATAGACACACACATATGTATCTAATATAGATGTTATATATATATTACCTCTGAAGTCAGACAAACTCAGGCAAAGTATATATATATATATATATATATATATATATATATATATATATATATATATATATATATATAGAGGCCAAGGCTCTGTATTTGAGTCTGTCTGTTCTCCAATATATAAATAAGTGTTTAGCTGCAAGTAGATCATACAGCAGTGGCTGAAATGGAGCCATCAATAGTAAAATAAATGTTTCCTTTCCATGTACTCATTAATCATTAAACATGATCACCTCGGAACCCATAAAAGAGCTGTCATTACTGGAAAATGTTAACTTTATCACACCCTAGAAAATTCCAGAAAGCCCCACCTGTTTTGAAATTTGTTATCCAATCAACAACTACATGATGAAAGGACCTACAACAGGACAGTACCATGGATTGCACCACTGGCAATGCTGATCTTAAGCACCCAGGAAGATTTTAAAGTTATTAGCTTATACAAGCCAGAAAAAAATAGGAGTGTAATGTCAGGTAGAGTAAATAGTGTAACTGCATTGAAAGTATTGTGCAATAGGAAAGCTACAAAATTAATCACATTATATCATTGCTGCTTTACACAAAGAATTGAACTTTGTAGATCACTTGGAATAAGTTTGGTTGTGTCTTTGAAGTACAATTACTAAGAATTATGCATACTGTGTGCAGTATATCTTTCTTGTGAAAGTATGGAGGATGTGATTAAATTAGGAGTTGGAAGACTATTGCAAGGGAATTGTAAATGGACTTATGAAACTGCTATGAGGAATCTGTGACCTCAGAATTTGAACATAATAGTGGGGGTCAAATGCAAAGTGAGGTAGTGATTAACTTCCACCCCCCCCTCTCTTTCTCCAGCAGAGAGATTGATTGGAAACATCCCTAAAACATACATACTACAGGCTCATCCAGGAGACAGTCTCAAGTCATCTCCATCTACCCACCTTTTCTTTTGGATTGAAACTTTCGACCACCACTGGCCTTATGCTTTAAGTGTTGGGCAGCCAGCCCTTTCTGCATGTATTTTAGCCTGTACATTTATTAGCCTACAAAGAAGTGCTTCAATTCCCTAGTGTGAAATCAATAGCCTTACGGTCTGTGCTCTGTTTCTAAAAAGACACTGAGATTTATTCCTGACTGTTTTTGGTTCTCAGCCTTTTTTTCTCTTATATTTCATTCACTTTTTCTAGACTCGCTACTTCCCTTTATTTGTCTTCTTCTGTCTGTCTTCAGGGACACTGCATAACTTCAAGGAAGTCACCCTTGATCTCCCTTCCTTAAGTTTATTTCTTCATGCTGCAGACATTTATTAAAGCACTTGTAGCTCTGAGCCAGTACTTGTGCCCAGTCACCATCAACTCAATGCACTCATCCTCCTCTTTAAGTTAGAAAAAAGTATGTTTTTATTTTTATTTATTAGTTGATTTTGTCGAAATGTCCCTGCAAGCAATTTGATATATAGCTTATGTAACACTGACATTTGCATTTAGAACATCTGTCTGAGGGCTATATTTTTGCGCAAATTAATTATTAATATTTTGGCAGCCGAAAACAATGGACTTGTTCCACTATTGTTGCTCCAAAATCTTAGACAATCCCCTTCCAGCTGAGTGTCATTAATAGTTTTTAGCAGTTGTTTTGGTTATCAAGGGGGGGGGGGGTAGTCTATGGATTTATCAATCCAAAGTAAATAGAAACCACTTTACCATTTGACAATTGGTTAAACAGTGTAGTTCAATTTTTCCTCACTACTGTCTGGCAACTCGTTAAACAGCCAAGTGCAATCTTTAATGTACTATACCACTATTAGTCAGGATAATCCAGTATTGGACTAACAGTGGGGGTAATTAATTTAAATTACAAATTAAACATATAAATACAATACTAAACATATTTGGTATTATTTGAATAGAAACACCTTCTTTTGCTCCAAGCCCACATCACTGATTATTCTTTGTGACTTCAGCTTCCTGCTGGGACTAGCCTACTCTGTTTGCCCTCACTAGACTCTGGCTCACTCCACTACTCTATGCCCAAATAGCTTAAACTTATACATCAAATGCCACATCCATCTAGGCAACTAGCAATAAAATCTAACATCTAAATAGCAATATCAATTACACTTTTATCATACCCTCACATACCCCTACTCTCATTCAATCATGGCTGTTCTATACCTAGTCCTGATAATACTTTCTATCCTAGTGCAACTGACCCCCCCTTCCCAGTCACATCCCTACAAGCCATATTCTCCTACCACAGACAGTCATTTTTTCATTACTCAGTCTATTACTACAAACAGGGCTGTAACACAACCCTCCCTAGATTCATCACTCTGCCCCAACTCCTTCATTCATTATGTCAAACTTAAGATCCAATCTCTACAAACTTTAAAAAACAAAAATACACTCCCAAAAGAACTCTCTAACCCATATCCCCTCAACATATATCCCTATCCGATTAAATTAACATTAGATGGTGACATGCACCCCAGTCTAGCACCTTCCACTGCCAACTCCACCATTAACCCAAAACCAAATACACTCCTCTCAGCTCTCAAAACATCCTCATTGCAAAGTTTCCACCTGAACATCAAAAGCATTTGAAATAAAATTACTAAGCTGCATGAATGGATAGCCCACCACTCTCCTGACATACTAATAATTACAGAAACCTGGCTAACCCCCATATTAAAGACAAAGAAGTAGTGCCACCCAATTGCGACATACTATGCGTGGATAGGTAAAACAAAAAAGCAGGAGGTGTAGCCATCTTATAAAAGAATACTAAACAACTTACCCTTTCTGCTCTCTTCATCCCTTTAATAATGCTGAACTCATTAATGCTCTACCCCCACAAAACCCTATTCATAATGTGAATTTGCATTCTTCCTCAAAACAACATTAGCACCATGGAAGACTTTTTATCATAGGCCACCTCTAATATCGCATAAGAAAATATAATTTTAGAAGATTCCTATACTGTCTGTCTGTCAATTGTAATTATCCTCAAAATGCCATTGATCTCTGTGATCTCACCCAACTAATTATCTCTCTCACTAGCTACATACAACTCCGACAAAAGTTCAATACTTGACTAGATACACCCTTCCTTCCCTAACAAAATATTTTCCTATGGCTCTTCTCTAATGCTCTAAGTAATCACCTTCCTATCTTTGTCAGCAGAGCTCAAACCAGACTCTCAAACTGCACTACCTTAATGAAGTATGCAATCTCTTCCACTTGCAAAAAGAAACAATTCTCCAGAAACTACAACTTTGTAACTGGTACGATCTAAAGAATCTCCCCTTAGACTATTCTGTTAATTAAGGAATTCTCCAGAACCTTCCTTAACATTCTAAACAATTTATCCCCCCTTAGAACAAAATGTGCAAAAACCATACCACCTAGATAAATGACCAGAACCGCAAAACATCTAATGCAACTCAAATACAAGGCATGGAATTTCTAGATCAAAAATAAAATGCAAATAAAGCACAAAACAACCTACAAATGTTTCAAGGAATCACACTGAATACCAAATCAAAATAGTTAAAAAATACTTCTCAAATTTACAGCCCAAAAACCTTCAAAGCCCAAATGTCTTAACAGAATCATCAAACCAGGCCATGCCACATAACCTGAACCCACAGTGCCAAACAACACAGAAAACACTGCAACTTTCTTTAATATGCACTTTATAAAATCATTCACATAATCAAACACTACACCCCTCCACTGGTCTCTGAATTCACAGCAATATATGTCATTCTGCTCCTTCTCACTGCAACCAGTTACTACCTCAACCATTAAAAAATTTCTGTTAAAACTAAAATCCACCACCCTAGTATCCAACAGGTCTATATTATATTATCGAAAGGAACGAATCTCAAACGGCTTAAATATCGAAATTGCCATTCATCAATTAGTTTTTTGTGAGATTGCGGTACAGTGAAGATCAGGAATTTTACCCTTTCCTCACTGTAGTGCGATCTTGGAGTTGGTATTGTAATTAGCGGGGGGGGGGTGTGCGGGGGAGCACAGCCCCCCACAAAAGCAATTTCAATGAACAGCAATTTCAATATTTAAGCTCTTCGAAATTCATTCCTTTCGATGTTATGATATAGACCTCACCCAACAATCTCCTTATCTACAAATGGCTGCTAAAAATATAGCCTATCCCATTTCCATATTCAGAAACTGCTCTATTTCCAAAGCTTACATCCACATACTATGAGAAAAAAGTTATAGACTACCACTACATAAAGTAGGAAATAACACTGAACTTAATAACTTTCACACTGTTACTATACTGTCCCCTTTATCTAATGTTCTTGAAAATTTCTTTTAATTCCAGCTCTCCCAAGACCAAGAATAACCTCCACTACGCATGCCAACACAGCTTCTGCCCCATCATCCCACTACTATATGCCTCCTACATTTCACTACATACTATAAATACTCATAGAAATGAAGAAAGGTTAGCATCAGCCCTCTTTCTAGACCTTTCCAAAGCCTTCAACCCTGTCTCATACTCCATTTTTCTACAAAATCTCTAGTCTCAAGGATTTGAATAAACCTCTACTGAATGCTTTAACAGCTATATTACTAACAGGTCACAGGCCATAAAATAAGACAAAGACTTCCTTCCTTTTCTTCCAGTCTTCACAGGCATCCCCAAGGGTTTGTTCTTGATCCCATGCTTTTCAAAACCTTCATTAGTAACATAATGGATACCTTCAAATCAACCACAATATTTCAGTGCACCAGTGACTCCACCCTCATAATGTTGTGCCCAAAACCTTAATAACTTGCAGCAAATCACTCAAATATCTTTTTCATCCATTGAAGCTTGGCTAATTGATTCACACCTGTTTCTTAACCTCAAAAAAAAAAAAAAACGTATTATTTTTAAACCAAGACACCTTTCTACACTGAAGCCTTTATTTGATATCCTCTCAGCAAATAACACTAAAATAAAAATCATCCCACATACTAAGCTCCTTGGCATCTACATTGAGAATAGCTTAACATTTGACTACCACATCCAATATACAGCAAAGAAATCTCACCAGAAATTGGGTTCCCTATATAAAGTAAAAAATGACATCACTGACCAAACCAGAAAACATTTAGCTTCTACCCTGCTACTAGCAGCACTTCTCTATGCAGACCCTATTTTCATCAGCTTACAAGACTCTCAGCTGTCACAGTTTGAGCGTTGCTATCAAAAACAATCCTGATGCTATCTCACACTCAATGTACTAAACTGACTCAAACTACCCCACTTAGTATTGTACTTCCAACTTGCGAATACCCCCGTCCTCATCTATAAATCTACTCACTGTCCATCTCTGTCAACAGTAATCCAGCCATACAAACCAAATGGACCACATCACTCAACCCAAATGTTGCTTCTCCATGTCAGTAAGTCCAACAATACAGCAAGTGACAGTCTATTCTGAAACGATGTCACCAAAGCATGGAACACCCTACCTATCTCTCTTAAAACAGAACAACATGTGAAACATTTTAAACAGAAGTTAAAGTTACACCTGCAGAATCTGTGGCTCAGATCAGCACTAGCTATGGATACGTTACCTTCGACTAAACCATAATTCCGCACTTCTTCCGGCCCTTCAGCTACTTCCCTGAAATGTCTCTCTCACCACCCTTCTTCTCTATACTCCCACCCACCACCTTAACTGACCACTACCCCCAGCTTTAAAACTTACTTCATCTGCCTTACATTCATCAAATGAATCATCTTTTCCCCACCTTCTCTTCCTCCTTCGGACTTTCATTTGCATCTAGTCCTTCTGCTTTTGAGGTCAGTCTTTAGTCTACTACACCAGCTGTTGACTAGCTAATAAATAAATAATTAAATAAAAACAAACGCATAGAAGGATGCTGCTTTTATACAACTTCGTGTCTATTTTATGCCTTTATTATGAAACTGTTTTCTGAAGTACACAATGGTACTGGTCTACTAAAATGAATGTACTTATATTAGCTCAAAACAATAATCTCCAATAACACCATTGCTATGCAGACATTTCAACATATTATTGAATGCCTTTTCTGTTCAATGTGTAAACCTTTTCAAACTATCTTTATTCACTAGATTTTGTATACACTTGTAAAATGCTATTTCCCTACACTATGTATAATCTATAATATGCATCATTTGATGTTTTTCTCCTTCAGTCTTTGCTTTGGGAATTTTTTGCCCATTCAACCTTTCCTGTTCAACATATGTAATAAATAAAAAAAATAAATACTGTCTATAAAAAGACAATGTAAAAGAAACTTGATGAGTGTAGTTTTCGGAGGAGTGTACCACTGTGTGATGATTATGAAGTTTTCTGAATAACAGTATATAACATTTTAAGGGTGAATAGAAGGCCAAGATATTTAATAATGCTTCTGTCAGTTATTTCATTTGTTTTCAGTCATCTGAATAACATGTATGATTTTGTTTTATTCTTATTCTAACCAGTTGCTTTGGAGGTATATGTATATATTAGTCTGATATGTAAAAGCTTGCCCATATTATTTTTTTTTTATATTTTCAGTGGAACAACCAAGATACCTGGTCCTGTTTGTATAATAGTTCACATTTTTATAGTCAGAGCCTTGAAATGATAGAGACCTGAATAGCTCTTGCTTTCTTGTTCAAATCAATCCTGATGTAAAGAAGACTAACATTTCCTTGAATTAAGTCACAGCAGGAGTTAGGGCACATGTGTAGGAAGAATTCCACCAGTATCAATGGTCTCTTCTTCCACCTGCAGCAGAACATATTCACCGGAATGTGCTGACATGAGTAGACTGATGAAGTTCATTTACTTTTGCTGTATGCTTTGCTTCTTTTTGACCTTATGGCTCATAATAATACTGTTAATTCTGAAACTTGCATGGCTTGAAGTAAGCTATGACTATGTCCTCAATGTGACGTTATCACCTTCTTTTTACACTGCATTTAATTTCCAATTAGAGTCATTTAGATGTCGACGCTGCAAATTATTTTTAATTTTTTTTATAGTTTTGTAAATATATATGCATACCATGAAAAATAGATTTAAAGAAAGGACTGCGATAAATTTTATAGAGTTAAAAACCATTCTGTATAATTAGAAATAAGTAATCAAATTGTCTTGAGGGTGCAGCAAAGTGCCTAAATCCGCAACTTGGTTATGAGTAAATCTTAGGATTGCCTTCATCATTGTGTGGATTATTGCTGTTAAAGCTATTTGCACTATTTTTGTAAACAATTTATTTTATAGATGCATGTATTGTTGTAATATAAAATGTGCTTCAGGTAAAAGTAGTTGTTCTTTCTTTGCCATGGAAATAAAGGACTAATTTGAGTTTGAATTGGTCTGGTCTTCAAAGTTAATTAATTATATTATGTATTTAAAATGGATCATATTCTTTTCACAATTAGTTACCACAAAAACTTAGTTTACATTATATTATATTTAAATATAAATCACCTACAGGGTGGCTTGTGCTATTAGGCCAGAGTCCCTTGACCAATTTCCTCTATATGTTCAAAATGTTTGAACTTTAAGTAGTAGACAAGACTAAGGACCTATCACATCCATGGTTGGGTGGTGTCCAAACCAGCTACATAACTTAGCAGGGATGTCTCACAAACACTTATGTATTAAAGATGTGTTTAATTCCTTAGTGGGGCAGTGGTCCCTAAAGTCCATCCCATTCCACTGATGGGGGGAATGATTGCATAAGAGCCATACTGAGTGTCATAGCTGTATTTGCCCATGCATCCTCCACATGAATCTAATCTGTAGAATGTATTGATAGCAATACAGCCCCACTTGCATTGCATCCCTGGTACTGAAGGCAGGCTCCTCTCCTGGCATACTTTGGTTGCTGTACAGTTAGATCTGTGGTGCCAGACAAATTTATCTGGACTCTGTAAGTCCACTGAGTCCTGGGGTAAGTTCTTGCTACACTAAGTATAGGTAATGACATTCAGTATCAGCATAGCATGTTTTGTAATGTCAACATGCATGTGTAGGGCTGCTTACTTCCACTCATTCAGTTCCTTAGCATTATGAAGCACTGAATTTAGCATACCCATACCTTGGGATGGTGTCTTTCACAATGGAGGAAAAACACACTTGAGGTGGGAATATCATCATGGAGGCATTCTACTGTGCTATTCTGAATGTTTCAATGCCTGCCTAAATGTCAGCAAAGACATTTATCTGCTGTTAATGTCTTTAATTGAATGTAAAGATAAAAATAGTGGAAGAAAATAAAGTTGGTGTTTACACATCATGAAGCAAAATGTGTTAAAATTGCCAAGAAATGCTCCAGCTTAATTCAGCACTGAGTGAAAAGGTTGACATGCATAAATAGAAACCAGGTATTATTGTTGAGCTGTAACAGTTGTCTTTGTGAAACTTATAGCCTGGGATTGAAAATTTTTCAGCATAGGGGTGACACAGAGCAGTTAACTCACATCCAGTTCCAGAAACAAGGTTCTTCCAACCAACAACTGGTTTATGTTAATGGCAATTAATGGAGCCTTACAATAGTGAAACACTTTGGACTTTTACACTCATGGCAATGCATGCCAATGTAATACCATACAACAATACAGAAGGCCATTAAAGACTCTGTGCAGTTTCACTGATCCAACAGCTCCCTCTCTATAAGGGAATTGATAAAGGTTGCAGGACATGGAGAAAGCTATGCTATCCTCAATATGAAGTCCCATACGCAGTTGGAGTAGTAGTGGTGAAGCAGGGATGCCATTTGTGGTGGTGGCCAATGACCACCTGCATTCATGCATAGTAGTGTTTTCTGTGAGTTGTTTCTAAATTTAAGTAAAGGAGACTCTAGGCTTTAAAGTATATATTACGTATGGAGACTACATTGAGAAAAGACACTACTTACCCAGAATGCCCTTCCCAAAGGTTGGATAGAGGGAGTGCATGCATGTTGGCTCTAGTACATGTCTTACAATCATTAGCCTGTCTATCCTGCAGGTTATAGTGAAATGAATGATGGCATCTTGGGTATATAGCTCTACCAGTATGGCAGCTCTACTACAGTAGGCAGTCTTAATGCCTGCAGTATTTGTACTGCCTTACAGGTGAAAGTGTGGTACCTGCAAGACAATATTACAATCATTATATTCCAGGAATGGATAATAAAATTCTGTAGCTTAAAATGTTTCAGAATATGATTGTCCACTCTTGGTATGTCTGTAATCTCTAGTAATCCATTGTATGGAATTGCAAGGAACTAGTTAGCATACACCTTGCTCCACAGGAGGGATTCTTCTCTGGGGAAAGAATGAAAATCAGAATCAGGGCAGAGAGGCATAGTAAAAGGGTACATCTGCTGCATTAACGCAGATGTTTTGAAATCCAGCTCATAATGAGCAATGCTGAAGTAGTAAATGCTGTTGCATGTCTTTATCAATAGTGAGGATCTCGATGGATTTTAACTATGTGTCTGGGTCAGAGTGCTGATGATTATCTCACCATTACATTATCAATGGGACTCCTTTTGTTACAATATCTGGTACACCTAGTTTAAGGCAAGGTAAACTGGCATATTTATTCCATAGGTGTGATGGGATTATTTACTTTCATCTCATCACACATTGACCAAAGACATACCTAACAACCTCACTTTAGTGGCTTACTCACGGTCTTTCCTTCAGTGCTACCTCAATATTTAATGGTACTCTGGAAAGTTAGCTGTGGATGTGTATTAAACTGCTTAATGAGGGACTGAAACTGCAATGTATGTAAAAAATCATTATAGTCTCATTCTTGGAGGTAGTTTCTGGGAATGGATGGGTTACTCATTTGCCTGCCTCCAATGGCAGAGATCAGGGGCACAATTTGTGCATCTACAGCTTGAGGTTCAAAAACTATTGCTGCAAGAGGAGTTGTTGGCATTCTGTTGTATGACAAGTTAGATGGTAGACCTGCTTATATAAACCTCATTCCAGGTAACCACACCTAGTAATCTGCCCCATGCAACTCAATCTTGCTTTATAGTCACCAGCTGTCATTGAGCACATATACCTGAAAAATAATAAAACTCCACTTGGGAGGGTCGTTTTCTTAAGTTATTTTGGGCAAAAATTTGACTTGTTAAATTCCTTATACAACAAGATGCTGGAAATTATTGGTTACATCTGTCTAAACAGGAATGGAGATTTTGAAGGAGTTACTCTTATAGAGTCTCTCTACTGGGGTCAGCATGTGTTGACTTTGAATGAGAGTTTCCCCTGTTGCTTTTTGAAAATGATTATCTTCAAACATCAGAAGAAATGAATGACAGTGTCAAAAAATTAATTAATTTCACATTTACTGAATGATCTGTGAGAGCATTTGGATGTTAAGGAAAGTGTAAGATAGCAGATATTTTTTGGGAATGACAATGGCTTTTGTAAAATGTTTCTGCTGGGTCATTTATGCTTGAATAATATTGCAATTTGCTCATAGATTAACATTTTCTTACCAGTGATCTTACAGTTTTATTCCCATCTGTCTAATAACAGTAATGTCTGGTTTGTTGAGA